>NW_006400184.1:499777-526749 GCF_000299155.1 Elephantulus edwardii | reverse complement strand
TCCCGATTCCTGATATCATTTTTGTAACTATGTAAATATAGGTTTATAGCTGATAGATATTTGGAGAATTTTGAATTTATTAATATGATCCCATAAGCAGAAAACAGTGGGAAGAGAAAGCATATGCTTTAAATATTTTAAGGTTTCTAAGAGTGAAATTTCTTTGATAGGCTTAGTCAAGAAATTGTAAAATATTACATTATACCTTGGGCAAAAAGTAGCTATCTTAAACCAAGCATCCAAAATATGTACCACACCACACAGTATTGCGTGGCTAACTAGAGCCTACAAAGAAATGCTTTGGAAGAAAGAACTGATAGTCTGCTTCTGAAAACCCAGCCACTGACAACCCTCTGCACAGCTCTTTTCTGACACAGATGGAAACATGTTGGCATCAACTCAACAGCAACTGGCTGTTTACAATGCTCTTGTATCTGAGTTATATATTGCAACCCTCACTATAACTCTGTGAATGACACAGGGCAAGAATTAACAGGAAGAGCTGCCATAATTGAGTTTTATTGCTTGCATGATCCTATTGCTATTTGGGTTTTAACTTGAATACCATCTCCTTAGGGAACCTTCTTTATAAGCATATCATCTAAAACAGTTCACACCCACCTGTCATTCCCTTCTCTAGGAAGTTTCCAGTTCACCACTTACACAATTCATTATTATTTTCAGTATTTATCTGTTTTCACCTCTGGTCTTTAGTCTATGAGGACAAGAACAAGGCTTTGTTAAGTTGTAATACCAGTACCTAGCTCTGGACTATTTGAAATTCACAATCTTCTTTTTATCCATATATTACAGAGGAGAAAATGAAGATATTATTTATTTATTCATTAGCTGAACTAATGAATGAAATAGATACTTTCTCAGGAAGATGTGGTTAGTATAAGCTTGCTATTCTCATGTCCTTAGGAATCAGGACCCCTTTGAGAGGTTTAGAGAAGTGGGTACTTCAGATATGGGGCAGGTTTGCCCTGTCTCATGAATTATCTTGGAAAAGTCAAGTTCTCCTTTAGGCTTGTGAACAAAATTCAAAACAAAACAGGGTTTGCTAGGTCTTTTCTCTCATTTATTACAGATATTATTATTATCAGATTTTCACACAAAAAAAGAAATTATATTCAAGTACATGTGAGAAATGCATTTTGTAAAGAAAGATTTGTAAATGTAAGATTTATTGGAGCCTTTAATGTGCTACTGCACAAAGTAAATTCCCAGGAGGAATCTTATTGTCTCACAAACATATCTTGTTAAAGAACTTAGTTTCTGGGAAGTGCATTGCAGGGTATCAATCACTAGCATGCCCCTCACTTGTACATTCCAATATGTCTTTCATATAAACGCAGGCAGCAAATAAACTTGGCTTACTAAAGGAAAGGTGTTTGGTTCAAGTCCACCACAGACACATTAGGGGAAAGACCTGGCCATCTACTTACAAAATAACAGCTACTGAAACCATGGGAAACAGCTCACTCAGACATACGTGGAAATATAAGAGTCTGAAGTGATTTGGTGTCAACTGTATTGTTTTGTTTTTTTTACTTATTTCTTCTTCAGCCCTTTTACTCTCAGTGACAGGTGCCTATTGTTGCCCTGTCACAGATGTGCCTTTCACTCCCCTCACATCTATTCTTGGGGTACATGCTTAGTTCCAGCTAATGGCTTAAAATTCCCTTTTGGCTGTCCATGCTATTTTCTTTCAAATTTCATCCAGATACCTGGATATAAAAAGATGCTTAAAAAACCCACAGAAAAAAAACCAAACCACCAGAGTCACCAGACATAAGGAATCATCACCTCTGAGGTTACTCTAAGTGAGCTCCTTCTCTCATGTAGCTGCTTGTGGATTAAAATCCTGTGCCTTCAAAACTTCAGTGCAGCTTCTTACCATCAGACCCCATAGCTCTCTGTGGAAGTTGATCTGGGAAAATAGAATCCCACTCCACTCAGACTATTCTCCCATTAAACAAGATTATGAAGATAAATGGATGATTCTTCATACTCATGTTTTCAACTATCTACAAAGCGATTTCTGTCATGGGTGATGAGGAGGCTGCAACCATCCAAGTTCCCTGGAGTTGTTGCTCATAGGAGACTGTCCCACTTTCCTTCCTTTAATTTCAATACTCAAACCAGAAGGAGTAGAAAAAATCCTGGAAATCAGTAGGTTGTCATCAAGTTGGTGGAGCCCCAGGGTGGTCCCTTCTGACGCCTGTCAAGACAGTGGCACTTTCCACATGCTTGTAGTTAAGACTAACAGCTCTCATAACCAGACAAACCACTGCTCTTCACTGTGCTGTGAATAGATCCCTGCAGGGCATGTGGCACTGGACAGTGCCTGGGGCTGCTGTGGGTTGCTGTAACAATGGAGCATTCCTTCCAAGTACAGCAAGCTCAATACCTGGTCACAGAAGCAGAAGGAATCCTTGTTGCCTCTCCCAGTAGCCAGTATGTCTAGGACCCTGGGAAGGCAGGAGGCAGACCTGGACATGCTGCAGTCAGCCCCATCTGTCTTTGCATTCTGTTTGAAATCTTGTTCATACTAAAAAGAAGCCCTCTGCTGTTCTCTGCCTCACTCAGCAGCTACTGAACAGGAGAGGTGAAAAATCTTTCCCCTGGCTTCTTCCCTAAGAATCCATGAAATGGAAGGAGTCAGGGTAGCAAATTTAGAGAACAAAATGTGCTCAAACCCACCCAGAACTGGCAAGCATCTGCATCCTCAGAGGGAGCCTGCCCTTTAGTTCTTTATCTCCCCCTCCCCCCCTTCCAGCATGGCTGCCCCAGGCTGCTATATGAGCCCAGATACAAGAAACGTGAAAATCATAATACAGCAAGTTGAGTTCTATTTTCTTAAATTTAATCTACTTTTCTTTTTATTAATGGAAGGCCTCCAAGATTCAGTTGGCCTTTCTCATATTTTGGTAGATTTCAGCTAATAAGCTATTTTATTGCCATGGCAACAGCTTCAAGTGTTACAGTAAGATAATTTTACAGACAAAAGATTTGTGGATTTTATTATTCCACAGGGATCTGACGTGGCAGGCTGGGAAGCAGGTTCAAGGGCTGCCCAGGGTGGCAGGTGCAAGCCATTCTGCTCTTCCTGTTAGTGTCCTGCATTCTGAGTCTCCAGGCTTGCTAGGTGTGCACAGTGGGAAGCTGTCAGGAATGAAATAAAGATGATCTTTGAAGGACAAAGCCCTGTATTCTTTCATTCTCAGCCAATAGTATTTGAGTGGGAAGTGACTGGTATTATGGTCATCACCTTCACAGCAGGTTCTTCTACTAGTAATTGTTCCCTCTCATGTGTTAGCAGATCTTTCACTTTCCTAAACCAAAGCTAAACCCACTGCCTTCCACTCATTCCAACTTAGAGCAATCCATAGGACAGAGTATACCTGCCCCACAACATTTCCAAGGCTGGACCCTTTATGATAGTAGACTGACACATCTTTTTCCTACAGAGCAGAGTGTGAGTCCAAAATCTTGACCTTTTTGTTAGCAGTTAAGCTTTTCAACTGCTGTGATACCAGGACTGTCTTCAATTCCCTAGACCATGGAAAGAAAATAGCCTATTAAGCTGAAGCTATAAGGGGCCCTCATGGCACAGTAGTGCAAATACACAGCCAGTCCTAGGGAAACAGAGATGAAGGAGATATGCTTGGCTGCTGCTGAGGAAAAGCTGTTGAGTTGATGGGTGAGTAAGTACTTAGAGACAGGAAATAAGATGTGATGCCATGATAGAGATGTTCCAGATGTCCCAGGTGCTGGGGTAGCATATAGTAGGAAGGAAATCTACTCAGGAAAGGAGTGCTTTTAGAAGGGGCTGGAAAATTATGTAGGAGTGAAAGCTGCTTAAATGAGAACTAAGAGACAATAGCAGCCTGAACTAAACCTACATGCTGGGAGTTGAAAAGCAAACAAAACCAGACAGAGCATTTACACTCTGGTGGAGTAAAGAGATGTTCATCAACATCACAACTTATGATGGCATGTGTGACCAGTGCTATGAAGGAAAAGTTCTAAAAAGTAATAGGAAGCAATGGGTCAGGGATTGGACTGAGACAATGGCACATGCAGGCAGGACTTGTAGGCAGGCTGTGTGTTGCACAATTCTAAAGGGAATCAGTCATAGCATAGAAATATGAATAATTCTTATCATTGCTTTCTAGATGAAAGCCTAACATGTTTGAAGAGAGGACTTCTTGTTACTGCTAGGCACCATCAAGCTGGTGGCAACATCACAACTTAAGATGGCATGTGTGACCAGTGCTATGAAGGGAAAGTTCTAAAAAGTAATGGGAAGCAATGAGTCAGGGATTGGACTGAGATAGTGGCACATGCAGGCAGGACTTGCAGGCAGGCTGTGTGCTGCACAATTCTAAAGGGAGTCAGTCATAGCATAGAAATATGAATACTTCTTATCAATGTTTTCTAGACGAGAGCATAACATGTTTGAAGAGAGGACTTCTTGTTACTGCTAGGTACCATCAAGCTGGTGGCTCCCACTCTGCTATAGAAAAAAGCAAACATTGCCTTATCCTGTGCCCTATTTATGTTTGAGCCTGTTGTGGCCATAGTGCCAATTGATGCCATCAACGGTTTCTTTGTCTAAATTATATCAAACTGAATCTCGAGGTCAGTGACAGTGTCTTACATCTGAAGAGTAGGAAGAATCTAAACATGTACAGGAAAGGAAGGGGGAGGGCATCCTGGGTATAGAAAGCAGAGAACCTTGTCTGGGGAGATGCATGTCTGAGACTGAAAAGAAATTCAGGAGGCTGGAGGACAGATAGTACAGAGCACATGGGCAGTGAGTGTGAAGCAAGAGAGGACGGCAGGAGCTCCTTGTTTCAGGGCTGGATCAGAACTCCCATCACCTGTTTTAAGTTTCCACTGCTCCTGAACATCCAGGGATCTGGGCATTCAGATGGGTGCAAGTGGATGAGGCAGATAACCCTGTGGGAAGGAGATACTGCTTAGTTATGGAGACAAGGTAGATTTTGTCCCCTGCAGATGTCAGTAATAGCAATAACTTTCAGTCACATTCATGGATCACTCACTCTGGAATCACCTGGAAAATGTGTTAGAGTGAAACATCTAGTTTCATCTATGACAGACTAAAACAGATCTGGAAGTGTGTTTTTACCTACCACTCCACTTAACTTTGTGAACTGTCAGAATTGAGAATGTACCAGCCATGCTGGTGCTTATGCCAGCTATACTGTGATTCTTCTGCCCAAGTTAGAGGAGATTAAAGGTCAAGGCCTCCCTCAGATTCATCTCTGTTGATCCAGTGAGTTCTACAACATCTGCCTTTTCTTGTTGGATCATGATTTGTTCATTCTTTTCCACAAAGTTCATTGAGGAACTATTCTATCAAGTAGGTAGGCAGGGTTCATTTGATGTGCTATCCTAGGAATGACTGTTGGAAGCACTGTTAAGGATTCTGAAGCTGCATAAAGATGGATTTAAGATGTTTGCCATCAGCATTGAAGGTAAATGGAGTTGTATCAGATCTTAATTTGGAGATGATTTAGATTAAATTCCATGCCTTGGTTTACCTTTCTCAGGTCACTTTAAGTCACTCTCTTCAAAGCCTGTATCACAATTATTAGGGATCTTGCTTATTTTATTGCTAATTTGTGATCTTTTTCAGTGAGATTATAAGCTTTAAGAAAACAAAGGCTATGTCTATTTTGTTCACATGTGCCTCCCTTATTCACAGCTTATAGCAGGTTCTCAGAAGGCATGAGGGAGCTCTGGTGACAGAGCCATGGAGCTGGACTGATAACCAAAAGGTAGCATCTCTCTAGTAATTTGCATCCACCAATGGCTCCACAGGAGAAAGATCAGCACTCTCCCTTCCAAGATATTTACCATTTCAGAAACCCTCCAAAGGGTTAGCTATGGCCTCTACTATAATGTCTTTGGCTTTTTCTTTTAAAAGTGGATACATAATAAGTATATTAATTAAAGTACCAGGAAATTTCTATCTTTGAACTCAGCTGAAGAAACTGTGCCTCTTAGCAAAGAACAATATTAAAATATGAAAAAAACTTGCTCAGAAGGGACAACAATCAATCCAATGAAGAAAGGAAAAAAGAAAAAAAGACGTTGTAGGACCTCAAGAAAAACAAAAGAAAATTAAATGCCTGTTACCAGAGTATTGTGAAGATAAGGAGGTGCTGGATGTGAACTTGCTTTGTTGTTGTTGGATACTGTTAAGTTGAGTATGACTCATAGCGACCCTATAAACAACAGATCTGAATCCTGTCCTATACTGTGCCAACCCTACCATCTCTGATACATTTGAGCCCATTGCTGCAGTCATCATGTCAATTCATCTTGATGAGGGTCTTCCTCTCTTTTACTGAACCTCCTACCTTACCAATATGTTATCTTTTTCCAAGAAATAGTCTCTCCTAGTAACATGTCCAAATATGACAGATGAAGCTTTGCCATCTTTGCCTCCAAGGAGCACTCTGCCTGCATCTTTTCTAAGACATACCTATTCATTGTTTTGGCCATCCATTGGCTATAGAGTTCCCTTCTCCAGCATCACAATGTAAAGGCATCAATTATTCTTCTGTCATCCTTTTCATTGTCCAGCTCTCTGATGCAAAGCAAGAGATTGAAAGGACTATAGTCTGAATCAGGCACACCTTAAATTTCAAACTGACGACATTGTTCTTTGAAATTTTGGAGTAGTCTCTGACAGAAGAGTTGCCCAAAACAATACATTTTCTTATCTTTTGAATGCTGTTACCAAGGATGTGGATTGTGGATCTAAGCAAGATGAAATAATGAACTGTTTCAAATCTTTCTCCATCTATCAGTACATTTCCCAGCACCCCGGTGATAAAGACCTTGTTCTTCTTGATGTTAAGATGTAATCAATATTAAAAGCTATATTCTTTGATCTTTGGCAACAAGTGCTTTAAGTCCCCTTTGATTTTAGTAAACAATGTTGTGTCATCTGCATAGCACAGTTTGTTGATGAGTCTTGCTCTGATCCTGATGCCATATTCTTCTTCAAAAAATCTGGCTTCAGATGGAATAGGCATTGAAAGAATACACCCCTGGTGCACATCCTTCCTGATTTAAAACCATACAATTTATCCTTGTTCCATTTGGACAACAAATTCTTGGTCTAGGTACATATTTGGATGAGCATTATTAAGTGTTCTGGTATTCCCTTTCTTTTCAGTATTAGCCAGTTTGTTGTGATCAGTCAAATGCCTTTGTATACTGAATAAAACACATATAGGATTCATCTGGCACCAGCAATGATATTCCTAGTTGAATGGCCTCTTCCAAATCCAGTTTGAACTTCTGGTAATTGCTTGTCAATGTATTGTTGCAGTCCTTTTTGGATCATCTTTAGCAATATTTTGCTTGAATATGATATTAATAATGTTATTGTTGTTAGGTGCAGTCAAGTACAAAACATAGTGACCATATGAACAGCTGGCCTGAACCCTACCATATGCTGTGTCATCCTTGTCATTGCTTACATACTTGAATTCATTGCTGAAGTAACCATGTCAATCCTTCTCGCTGGAGATCTTCCGCTCTTTCACTGACCCTCTATCTTTCCAAGCATGATGCCCTTTCAAGGATTAGTATCACCCAGCTACACGTTCAAAATATGAAAGACGCAGCTTCACTTCTTTGATTCCAAGGAACACTCTGGCTGCACTTTTTAAAAGACATACCTGTTTATTCTTTTGGCAGTCCATGAGATATTCAGTTCTCTTCTCCATCACTATAACTCAAAGGCATTAGTTTTTCTGTCATCCTTATTTATTGCCAAGCTCTCTGATGTATAGCAGGTGATTGAGAAGATAGTGGCCTAAATCAGACATATCTTAGTCTTCAAACTAACATTATTGCTCTTCAGCATTTTAGAAAGGTCCCTAACAGTGGATTTGCACAATGCAATTTACATCTTCTGAAGTTCTGACTGTTGGTACCAAGGGTATTGTTGATCCAAGCAAGATGAAATAATTGACAGCTTCAATCATTTCTCCATCTATCATAATGCTAACTGTTGGTCCTATAGTGAGACTTTTGTTTTCTTGCTATCAAGATGTAGTCCAAACTGAAGACCGTAGTCTTTGATCTTTTGCAGCAAGCATTTCATATCCTCTTCATATTCAGCAAGCAAAGTTGTGTCATCAACTGAAGGTAAGTTTTTAATGAGTTTTCCTCCAATCCTCATGCTACATTCTTCTTCATAGATTCTAGCTTCATTAATTATTAGTTCATCACATAGATTGAAAAGGTGTAGAGAAAGGATACAACACTAATGCACACTCTTTCTGATTTTTAATGCACTGTTTTCTTTTTCAGTTTGGGCAACAGCTTCTTGGTATGGATATAAATTTTGTTTGTTTGTTTGGGTGGTTTTTTTTTTTAATTTTTCTACTAGTTTATTTACAAATTCAAATACAAATTTGAACAAATTCTTTCAATTTCACTCACCCCACCACCTATTAAATTGTACAATCCAATGATTAATTCCCTCTTCCCCCTGCACATCCACATCCCTCTGCTTCCAATCTCTCCCACCCCTCCTTATACTTATTTTACTTATCTCCCATCCCTGGATCCTTACACTTATTTTACAATAATGGTTTTATACGCTATTTTTCATTATGGGACTGAGTTTGTTCACTCAGCGTAATGCTCTCCAGTCCCTCCCAAGTTAGGTAATAATTTACAAAGTTACTCCTCCTGCATGCTGCATAGTATTCCATTGTGTGGATGTACCATAATTTCTCAATCCATTAGTTTGTGGATGGACATTCGGGCTGTTTCCATGTTCTTGCTATGGTGAATAATGCTACTATGAACATTGGTGTACAAATCCCAGTTTGTGTCTCGGTTTTCATATTCTTAGGCCATATTCCAAGTAGTGGAATAGCTAGGTCATATGGAATTTCTATGTTCAGCTTTTTGAGGAAGTGCCGAACTGCCTTCTAGAATGGTTGCACCATTTTACAATCCCACCAACAATGTATAAGAGTTCCTTTCTCACCACATTCTCTCTAATATCTATTATTTGCTGCCCTGTTAAACTTTGTCACTGTTACTGGAGTGAGATGGTACCTCATTGATGTTTTGATTTGCATCTCTCTTATTGCCAGTGATTTGGAGCATTTCTTCATGCGTCTGTTTGCCATATCTAGGTATAAATTCTATATAAGCATAATTAAGTGTTCTGAGAGTCCCATTCTCTCAATATTAGCTGTAGTTTGTTATGATACATACAGTCACAGTTTGATATGGTCCACTGCCTCTGCATAGTCCATAAAGACAAATAGACATTCTTCTGGTATTCTCTGCTTTCAGCCACTACCCATGTGACATCAGCAATGATATTCTTTCTGTTGTTGTTGTTTTATTTTTATTAAGATTTAATGAAAGTTTACAGAGAACTTGGATTTCCACTCGTTCATTGTTGCACATTTTCCTCCCTGTGCCCTCTTCCCCCCAGTTCACTTTTTTCTTTGGGAAAAAATTATTTCATTTTTAGACAGCTCCCCCCCCCCCAATTATTTCATTTTTAGACAGCTCCCCCCCCCCCGCCAACCCCATTACTATGCAGCTCTTATTCTGGACTCTTATCATACCAATAATATCTAGTCATATATTCCTTTTATATAGTTCTTTCCATTGTTTGTTTCAAGGGAATGTACATTATTTATCCCCTTTTCTTAGTTTCCCCCCAACCTCCCTGTCAGTTCTGTTTTATAACAGTGGCATTATGCAGTATTTGTCTTTTTGTGACTGAGATATTTCACTCAGTATTATGTCCTCCGTGGTCATCCATTTTGTATGATATTTCATGAGTTCTTTGTTGTTCTTAGTGCTGTATAATATTCCATTTTGTAACTATATCACAGCTTCTCTATCTAGTCGTTTATTGATGGGCACTTGGGTTGTTTCCAACTGCTGCATCTTCTAAAATCAGCTTGAACTTCTGGTAGTTCCCAATCAATGTACTTTTCTAGCCATATTTGAATGTTTTCAACAATATTTTGCTTGCACGAATATTAATGATAATGTTTGATAATTTCCATGTCTCATTGGATCACCTTTCTTGGGAATTGGAACAAACACGGATCACTTTCAGTCAGTTAATCAAACAATTGTCCTCCAAATTTTGCCACATAGACTGGTGAGCATATTCAGGGCTGCATCTGTTAGTTTAAAAGAAAAAAAATCAACTGGTAGCCTATCTATTCCTGGGAACTTATTGTTTTTTCCCCCAGTGTCTTCACTGCAACATTAACATTTTTTCTGTGTTACTATTAGTTCTTGTTCATGTGATGCCCCCTAATTTGTGTGTGTGTGTGTGTGTGTGTGTGTGTGGACAGGTTGGTTTTGATATAGTGACTTTGTGTATTACTTACAAATCTTTTAATGCTTCTTGGATCAGTCAAGATTTTGCCTATTGTATCTTTTAGTACTGTAACTTGAATTTTATTTATTTATTTATTTACTTACTTACTTATTTATTTATTTCTCTATCTATCTATCTATCTATTTATTTATTCATTTAGTTAGTTAGTTAGTTAGTTCTTTCAGCTTGAGAAATGCTGAGAAAGTTCTTCTCTTTTTATTTTCTAACTCCAGCTCTTTGCATATTTCATTATAGTACTTTTCTTTGACTTCCCATGTTGCCCTTTGACGTTTTCTGTTCAGCTCTTTTACTTGAGCATTTTTTTCCTTTGTTTTGGTTTTTCAATGTTCTAGTGCAATTTTCATAGGTTCCCCCTCACCCCGGCATTCATTTTGGCTTTCTTTTCTCCTCTGTCTTTGTAATGATTTCTTAATCTTATCATAGATTATATCCTTTATTTTATTCCATATAGCCCATCTAGTCTTTGATCATTGGTGATCAATCAATACCTCAAATCTTCAGATGACATTTTAATTCAGGTAGAACAGATTCAAGGTCATATTTTGCTTTATGTGGATTTGTTTTAATCACCTAATGATGAAAAACTGAGGGAATAAAAACCTGAGGAAGAATGGTGTGTCATTCATAATGAAAAGGGCAATTTCAATGTCTAAAGTACAACACTGTGAATGACAGGATTATATCTATATGCATACAAGGAAGATCGGTTAACATGACTATTATTCAAATATATGCACCAACATTTAAAGCCAAAGAGTAGGAAATTGAGGATTTCTACCAACTTTTACAATCAAAAGTGGAATGACTATGTAATCAAGAGCCATTAATAACTATCAGAGAATGGAATGCAAAAGTTGGAAACATTGAGGTAGTAATAATGGTCAGAAAATACTTATTCCGTGACAGAAATTAGGAGAGAGCTAATGATTGAATTTTGTGCATTCAGTGGTTTATTCATAGCAAATGCTTTTTGAAAGTAACACAAAATGGTGATTTCATACATGGACCTCACCAGACAGTTTGTACAGGAATCAGATTTATTACATCTGTGGAAAGATTTGTTGGAGAAGCTCAATACATTTTCTACTCGAAGCCAATCAACAATAGCTAGACCAGGTGCTGACTGTGGAACAGGCAATCAATTATTCATATGGAAGTTCAAACTGAACTAGCTTTGGCTGGTTGGAAATGCTCCATGAGCCAGAGACAGTAATGTCAACACAACAAAGGCTCAGTGGGGACAAATCATGTCCATAATGGCAGAAATATTGATATGCAAATGAATTTCCAGAAGCAGGAGTGGCATCTACTTCTGAAATGTCTTGCCTCTGGTAATTTTATGAACAGTGCTCAGGTCTTTAGTTCATAGGGTCACTATGAGTCATCTATGACTCGACAGCACCTGAAAACAACAACACATTTCCAATCATTTGCTACACATCTGAGAGATGGACTATGAATAAAGAGGAGGATAGAAGAAGTACTTATACCTTTGAGTTGTGGTGTTGGAGAACAGTACTGAATATTCCATGAATTGCCAAGAAAACAAAAGATATGTCTTGTACAAAGTGTAGCCAGAGTGCTCCTTAGAAACAAAAATGCTAAAGTCTTCTCTCATACTTTGGTCATGTTGTTAGGAAAGGCTATCCCTTGGAAAGTGACAATATGCTTGAAAAGATGGAGAGTCAGTAAAAGGGAGGAATACCCCCAGTGAGATGGGCTCAAGTGTGTCAAAGATAATGAGGATGGTACAGCTTAGGGCAGGATTCAGGTCTATTGTTCTTAGGGTAGCCATGATTAGTACTTTATTTGATGGTACTTGACAACAACAATAATGACAGAAGATTGCATTTCAGCATCAAGAAGAAGAAAGTCCTCACTACTCATCCAATAATCAACATCATGATAGATGAACAAAATATTAAAGTTGTTAATGATTCCATTTTGCTTGAATCCACAATCAACATTCTTGGTACCAAATGTCAGGATATCAGGAGATATACGCATAACATTGAAAGTCTGCTAAAATACCGAAGAGCAATGATGTCAATTGGAAAACTAAAGTGCACTTGATTCAAGCCATGGAGGTCTTTCCTATCACCTGCTATGCATCTGAGAGCTGGGCAATAATGAATAAGGATAACAGAAGAAGAATTGATGTCTTTGCTTTATGCTATTTGGACTAGAGTACTGAATATCCCATGAATAGTCAATAAAAACTAAACAAAACAAAATAAAAAAACCCAATAAACCCAAAACAAAAAACCCCCTACAACCCAAAAACAACCAACCAACCAACAAAAAAAACCCCACCAAACAAAAAAGTGCAGCTAGCATGTTTCTCAGAGACAAGGATGCTGAAGCTTTATCTCACTTGAAAGGGGCTGTTAAGAGGGGCTATTCCTTGGAAAAGGACATCATGTTTAGAAAAGCAGAGGGACAGCAATAGAGAAGATGCCCTCAATGAGATGGATTAATGCAGTGACAATTGGCTCACGTATGTTAGTGATTATAAAGATGGCACAAGATAAGACAGTGTTCAGATTTGTTCTTAGAGTTGCTATGAGTTTTACTTGACTTGATAACACCTAACAATAACAACAATGTACAAGGCGAAAGATAAATTTCAGGGCATCTCTCTCAGAGAAATGAAAATTGAGGCTTACATAAAAGCTTTTACATGACTCTGAATTCATGTAACTTTGTTTGTGGTAGCCCAAAATTGAAAAACAACTTTAGTGTCCTTCAAGTAGTAAATGGAGAAGTAAACTGTGGATCTTTCATATTTGGAAAAAGACTCAACAGTAAGAGGAAACAAGCTATAGGGCATGCCACAATTTGAATGAATTAAGAATTATACGGAGTGAGAGAAGTCTATTTCAAAATGTTCCAAACTGCTTGACTTTTTTATACTGTATCCTTAAAATGACCACAGATTATTTAGTATTTGTCAAAGAGATAATGTGGTTATCAAAAGGTTACATGATGGATTCTTCTGGAAAGGACTGTTCTGTATCTTGACTGCAGTGGTGTATGTGCTAACCACACATCGGATAAAATAGCACAGAATTAAAAATATGAAAAAAATATGAATAACTTGAACAATTAGAATAAAACAAATAGACTGCATAAATAACAATGCTCTATTTATGATAGTATACTTCAGCTTTCTACAGGTATGACCTGCGAGGTGAGAACACGGTAAAGTATACAGGGGATTACTCTGTAATACTTCTTAAATACAGTAGAAATCAGCATCATAAAAGAAAAAAATAATTAGGAAAACAAAACAAAACATGAATCTCTCATCTTCCTACTTGGTTGAGTTAGCACCTCCATCTTACCCAAGTGCATTTCAACACAAGAGATGCCCTGATCCTTTCTCCCTCCACAATGTGATCAAATTGCTTCCAGTTCTTTCTCCCAGAGCCTCCTGGCAACTCATTTAAACAGCACAATCTTACAAACGGCAGAAGCTTTCTGGAGCATATCACTGAAACTCAGTGTCCAACATGAACACACCAGCTTCCAAACTAGCCAAATCTAAGGACATCTGGGTATTTATTTCAGTGGCAGCCTGTACAATTGTTTTTCAAGAAGACTGCTCCAATTGCATCCCCAAGGATAAGACCTATGTCTTTGATTCTGATTACCTGGTGACTGGACAGCAGACTTCCCTGCAGTGAGGGTAAACACCAGGAATTAGGAATCCTCTGGTTTGTTCCTTGCTGTACCCTCTTGCTCACAATGCCTACCACACAGATGTCCCTAAAGGAATCTCTCGTGGCTTTTGCCTGCCCAGCATACTTTTGTCCTTCTGACAACAGCATTTCTTTTTCCATTGTAAGAACCTCTCTAGGGATGTTTTGAATAAAAGAACTCTGCCTTTCCTCCTCCATTTTCTAAACTAGCTAAAGACAAAGAGAAGACAAAAATCAGGCCAATTAGAGGGATTTAATGATTAGCTGTAGATTTTTCCTGAATGTATTTATACAAGAAAAAGATCCTAATTCTCCTTTGGTTGTGCTTCTGATATTGTATCAGTTGAGAAGGTCCTGTGAGTCTTCTCACTATCTTTGCTTTGGAAGTGTGTGCATGTTAAGTCAACACAATAGAAAGCAGAGCTACAAAACAGAGAGACAAGTGCTTCTGACTGTGCTATTTAATTTCCTAGATCTAACCCAACTTGAAACTATTATGGACTTTTAATTACATGAGTTTCTATGATCCATTTTTTTCATAAATCAATTTGAGATGGCTTTAAATTCAGGTGCTCAGTAAGCACTCAACAAATTAATGAATGAACAGATGTAATTCTATAGGTATTTATTATCTTCTACATGTCAGGCACTGTTTTCAAGTCCTAAAAAAGAGGTAGAGGAGAAGCAGAAATGACAAGCTCTCTCTCTGTCCCCTTTTCTTAATTTTTTTTTTTATTTTTATACTTGGTTTACAAAGTGTGTACACATTGTGTTTCACACTATTCTTCATACACATTGCATTTCATAGAATCATTCTCATTCATTATGCTTTTTGTCTTGGCTTTTTTCCCTTTAAGCTAAAATTTTACTGTTCTTATGAGGCATTCAAGAAAGTTTAGAAAGCAGATTGGTTCCCATTCAAGCATTTACATACATTTTTATTTGGTTGTTGTTTTGGTTTTTTTTTTTATAGTTGTTAGCTTACAAAATTCATTCACACTGAATTTAATACCATCATTCTCATACGTTGTTGTTGCCTGCGACATACGTTGCCCTTATGTTCAACAGCCCTAAACCCTGCTCTACTCTGTGCCAATTTTATTGTCTCAGACACAACTTCCCCCATTATCCAATAACTTAATGAATACATCTCAGCGAGGGTCTTCTTCTCTTGCGCTGTCTCTCCACTCTCCCAAGCATGATGTCCCTCTCCAAGGACTGGTCCCTTCTTCCAACATGTCTAAACTATGTCAGATGAAGCTTCAGAATCCTTGCCTCCAAGGAGCAGACTGGTCTCTCCCTTTCTAGGATGAGCCTGTTTGTTCTCCTAGCAGTCCAATACTCTTTTCCAGCACCGCAGCTCAAAGACATCAATTCTCCTTCTATCATCCCTAGTCATTGTTCAGCTGAGATGCATAGCAAGAAATTGCAAACGCTATGGCCTGGAGCAGGTGCACCTTAGTCTCTAGACAGGCATCATTGCTCTACAGTACTTTGGAGAGGTCTCTGATAACAGAATTTCTCAATGAAATTATGCAAGATAAAATCAATCACCATTGAATCATGCCCATTGCTACTCTGTATTTTCAGGTTCCTACCAGATCTTCCCACTTTCTTCATCCCCTTCCTTCACCCACCAAATTATGCAAATATGTCTTTTCACCTCTACTCATCCTCACCCCTCTGCTCCCATCCTTTCCCTCCTTTGGTCCTCACATGTAGTACTAATTATCCTTATATTTTTACAACAATGTTCCCATGTAGTACTTATTGTTATGAGATTGAGTTCATTCGCTCAGCATAATGCTTTCCAATCTCTCCTAAGTGATGTGATATTTTTCAAAATTGATGTTCTTGAATGCTGTATTGTATTCCTTTGCATGAGCGTATCATAATAAGTTGTGGTTAGACATTTGGGCTGTTTCCATGTTCGTATGATGATAAGTAACACTGCTGTGAACATTGGTGTACAAATTTCCATTTGTGTCTCAGTTCTTATTTCCTAGTAGTGGAATAGTTGGGTCATACGGAATTTCTATGTTCAACTTTTTGAGAAAATGTCAAACTGTCTTCCAGAGTGGTTGTACCATTTTACAATTCCACCAAAAGTACATTACAATTCCCACCTTTCCACATTATCTCCAACATTTATTGCTTGCTGCCCTGCTAAACTTTGCCACTGCAACTGAGGTGAGATGATATCTCATTGTGATTTTGATTTGTGTCTCTCCTATTGCCAGTGATTTTGAGCATTTCTTCATGTGTAAGTTGTCCATTATAATGTCTTCCTCTTTGAAAAGTCTTCCTGTGTGATTTGTCCATTTTATAATTGTGTTATCAATCTTTTTCTTTTGGAGGTCCAGGAATATTCTGTAAACATTTTTTATGAGACTCTTGTCTGAGATTATATTGCCATTTTTTCTCCCAGTTGATAAATTTTCTTCTCATCATGTTGAAGAAAGTTTTTGATGCACACAGGGATATAATAATTAGGAGGTCCCATTCATCAATTTTTAAAAAATTTTATTTTATATTGGTTTACTTACAAAATTTCTATATATCGTGTTTCACACTATTCTTCATTCATATTGTGTTTCATACAATTATTCCCATGTATTATGCTTTATAAAATGTAAATTTATACACCATTGTTCATAGCAGTGTTATTCACCACCACAAGAACATGGAAATAGTCCGAAACACAACAGAATGCTATACAGCACTCAGGAGCAATGATTTTTAAAAAATACTACATAACTTGGAAGAGACTGGAGAGCATTATGCAGAGTGATCTAACTCAGTTGACAAAGATAAATACTGCATAAGACTATTACTGTAAAAATAAAAGGCTAACTAGTAAATCATGTATAGGAACTCGAGTGAAGAAGGAGTAGAGGCAAAAAGATGAGGCTGTGTAGAGGAGAAACACAGGGTTTTACAGTTTGGTGGTGGGCAGAGGGGATAAAGAAAATGGAAAGAATCCATGTGAAAAGACAGTAATAATGGGCGAGGTCCAATGGTGATTAATTTTATAAATCACTCATTAATTTTATCCTGTCCATATTGTTCATTTCTGGCTATATTTGTCAGCCTCTTTATGCCATATACTAAGCCTTCTAAGCTTGAACCAAGTTTTTTTTCTTATGAACTTTCTGGTTTGAGTCTTTACACCAACGTTTCTGATCCACCTTGAGTTGATTTTTTACTATGGTGTGAGATGTGAATCCTGTTTGTTTTCTGCAGGTGTTGTTGTTACATGTCATTGAGTTAACTGCAATTCATAGCAACCCTGAAACCTTCTGTATCTTGTGACAAATTTGTCTCTTACACACCTACCTTATTAACCCAGTCAATCCATCTCATCGATGGTCTCCCTCTCTTTCTCCATCCTTCCACCCTTTCAAGCATGATGTCCCTCTTCACGGACTGATCTCTCCTTGCAACATGCCTAAAGTATGTCAGATGAGGCTTCATAATCCTTGCCTCTGAGTAGCAGGCTGGTTTCACCCTCTCTAGGCTGAACCTATTTGTTCTCCTGGAAGTCTAAGGTATATTCAAAACTCTTCTCCAGCACCACAGTTCAAAAAGCATCAATTCTCTTTCTATCATCCCTAGTCATTGTTCAGCTCTCTGACGCATAACAAGCAGTTGCAAAGGCCATGGCCTGGATCAGGCACACCTTAATCTCCAGATTGTAGTCCACTTTTGCCAGAATTAGTTGTCGAATATGTTGTCATTTCCCCATTTGATAGGTTTTATTTCCTTGTTGAATATCAGTTAATCATAGATAGATGGAGCCATTTCTGGGTTCTCAATTCTGTTCTATTGGTCTATGTGCCTGCCTATGTATTACTACCATACTGTTTTGGTGACTACAACTGTGTAGTAGGTTTTGAGGTCTATGCCTCCCACTTCTTTTTCTTTCTTTTTTTCAGAAGTACTTTGATTATTCGGAATCTCTTTCCTATCCAAATAAACTTGACAATTTTCCTTTCGATATCCTTGAAAAATCAGTGTTGTATCTGTATTGGGATGTACCAGCCTAGGATTTATTTTAAATCAATCTACATAATTTTGGTGGTTCCTTAAAAATATCTTTTATCCCAACATCTCCCTTTCATTCTTCCACAAACAAAATGATGGCTTTTGGCAGTATTAGGCACAGCCCACAATACTAAGACTTCAGCCAAGTGACTAAGTTGTATATGGAAACTTGTCACAGAAGGATTAGAGCTTGACATTCAGTAAGCATTTTGGTACCAGATGGTGTTTCTGAAGAGGTTGTCCTATTTTTATAGCTTTCAGATTTGGCAGTATATCTACCTGTCAGGCCTCAAGATGCCTCTTGAAATAGTCTCTATTACTACTTGGCTCTATGTATATCTGTTAAGGTTCAACCAGAAAAACAGAACTCTCTCTAAATGTCTAAACAAAGGGAATTTAATACAAAAAGCTGATTATAAAGTGGTTCAGAGAGGTTGAAAAGCAACAGGGAACTGTGAGGCAACCTAAGGATTAATAACAGCAGAAAGACACTACAGACATAGAGACAAAGGGAAACAGGTGGTGTTTTGTGATGGAAATTAAACTTATACAGCTCAGTTTCATGGAAACTAATGTCAAGAAAGAGTCATTACAGGAAAAGCCACCAGTGACAGACATCAAGAGGAATAAACACTCTACTTTACCCTTTCTGTCATCTACTACTTTGAAAAAGTACCTTCTATTGACCAAACCCAATGAGAAGCCATGAGAATAGAAACCCAGAAAGCACAACCTATAGAGGTAAGGTCCTTATAATGCACAGCCAAGCAGAGATGGACAGGAATAGACACTGGTGTCATTCAGTAGCTTTCTTTTCTGGATCTCCACAGGCAGCAAGATTTTTCCCACCTGGAGAAGACATGAACTTCAAGGACTCTCTTACACAACAATGGCACAACTGTTTTGAATAACTGTTTAATAGTTTCTGATTAGTTAAAATGTGTTCATTCATCCTGTGATCCAGTGATTCTATTAGGTAGTTAGCCAAGAATAATTAAAACTTTACACAAAAAGAAGTGTGGTAGAATATTTATAGCATTCTTTCTATGATGGTCCCAATCTTGAAATGCCCATCCACAGGATGAGTAGGAAGTGTGAAGATGGCACAGGATAGTACAAGGTTCAGACCTGTTGTTCATAGGGTTGCTATAAGTCGTACTTGACCCAATAGAACCTAACAATAACAAAACAGCATACACAGAAAAATAGATAATAGACATCTCATAAAATATTACTCAAAAAAGGTGCCACTGTTGTAAAATGGGATTGATATCAGGGTTGAGATAAGACTGAGAGAAACGGGATTGTGTATACTGCACTGAAACAGATGAGGGAGTGAATAATTTAAAAGCCATGTATGGTAGGGTATTATGGTTATCACAAGAGGCCACAGTTAAGGTTGCATAGTGGAATGTACGTGGGGCGGTGGGAGGGGTGCAGGGGGATTGTGTACCAGGGAAGGAGTGTTTCTTTTATTTTTGAAAGAGAGGAACGAACTTGGGGGGGGGAGGGCTTAGGGGGGGAGAGAAGTGCAGCAATGAATGAATGGAAATCCAAAATCTCTGTAAATGCTCATTAAAATTATTTAAAAATAATAGTATCCCACTCATTAGCATTCTTGAATGAAATTGTATAGCATCTTGTTTGGAATTGATATCTGTTATTCCAGTTTTCTTAAAGTGAAACAAAAAAAAGAAACAAATTACATTTTTTGTAATAAAAAAACCCATAGGGATCAGGTAACTGCTGCATACACCAGGTGAATGATAATAAAAAACATTGTGTTGAATAAAAAAGTCGGACACTAAAAAGCTCATACTATTTTATTCTATTTATATGTAATCCAAGTGATAAAAATCTAATCTGTGGAGACAGAAATAAAATAGTGAGTGTGGGAAACAGGAAAGGTTAACTTGGTAGGAAAGTGAGGAAACATTTTAGGATAATAGCATTGTTCTGTACTTTGTTTTAGACCGTGGTTCCCTAGATGTGCTTTGCTGTTGTTGTATGCTATTGTGTCAATTCCAACAGAGATTCAATATTACAAAGTATAACAGTCTCACAAATTTCTTAGGCTCATAAGTGTCTTGAGGAGAGCAAGTTGCTAAGAACTTTTCTCCTGTGGAGCAGTTGGTGGATTCAAACTACCTTTTGGTTATGCAACAAGCTAAATCATTGCACCGCTAAAGAGCCTTCTCTGATGTACATAATTATGAAAATTTATTGATCTGAAAACCTAATATCTGTGTATTTTGTTAGACGTTAAATTAATAGTGATAACAAAACCAAAAAAAAGTAAACTTTCAAAATAAAAGATGCATTTTATTATTCTTTACTTTATACTGTTGCTAGGTGCTATCAAGTCTACTATGACTCATAAAAACCAGCCAAAACCTCTTCCATTGAGGTTGAAGTCCAACCCATGGAACCTGCGGATTAGGACCTTATTTGAAAATGCATCCTTTCCTCATTTACCAACATAGTTTTTTTTCAAAGACAAGATGATTAGGTGAAATCAGTATATGAGAAAATGGAGCATGACTACATCATTACATAAATGTAAACAATGTTGCACAACTGCTAAACTACAAAGAATCATGGACCAGCTAAGGTTAATACATGCTCTTACCATCATCGTCACAGTTACTTTAGTCTTGTACTCAAGTGTTTGTTAATGTCAAATGTGCATTGTTAATGTAAAAAGTATTTTTAATATTGTAAATGCAAAGTGTCAGACAAGTGAGGAGAGAATGCTGAGAATTTGCATATTTAATCAAGTTAAGATCATCAAGATGGGGCAGGACCTTATCCAATGTGACTGGTATCCTTGTAAGAGAGGAAGAAACACAGAGACAGAGAGAATATAGCCATGTTAAGGTAGAAGCAGAGATTGGAATTATACATAATCCTGTTTTATTCTCATTCAGTATGTCACTCCACCTCACTGAGGTTCTTTCTCTCTTGCACTGACTTTTCTAAGTGTGATGTCCTTTCACAGACTAGTAACAATATGCTCAAGTATGTGAGGTGAAACCTTAACAGTCCTTGCTTCATAGGAGTACTCTGGGTATACCCCTTTTTGTAGTCCATTATGTATTCAATATTCTTTGCCAACATCACAATTCAAAGACACTAATTCTCCAAACCTCCAGTATCCTGAGAAAGAGAGAAAGTCTTTGTAAGTACATGTACAGTTGTTGCTCTTGTGTGCCATCTAGTCAGGTATGACTCATAGAGACTCTATGCAAAACAGACCTGAATCCTGTCCTACCCTGTGTCATCCTCATCATCTCTGACACATTGGAGCCCTTGGTTGTAATTACTATATCAATCCATCTCACTTGGTTTTAAGCACAGTGGAGATTTTGAGAATAACACAGGACTGGGCAGGGTTTTGATCTGTTGCACATGAGTCTACTGTGAGTTGGAGTTGGCTCTTAGCACTTTTAGCAACAAGGTAAGACCAGTACCCACTAGAACCATTTTGCTTCCACATGGAAAGCCACTATAGGGCCCCAGAGGGAAGTGGAGATGAGAGAGTAAGGAGAAATGTAATCTGGCCCTGCCAATATCACAAACCTCTGGTTCACACATGTGATATTCATCACAAACCTCTGGCTCACACAGATTGAAAAACTTTGACCTTTCTCAACCTTTCAGTTATGTTGTTGTTAAATACTGTCAAGTTGGAACTGACCCATGGTTGACCTTCCAGCAAGTTTAAATTAAGTAAATAGCATGGGAGGAAATTGCCTGTCTCTCTCCCATGGAGCAACTGGTGGATACAAACCACCTACCTTTGTGTTGGCAGTGCCAGAGAGCTCCTTGAAGGCAAAGATGCAAAACCTTTGTCTCTCGTACTTTGCGCATGTTGCTAGGGGTACACACACACACACACACACACACACACGATCTCATAGGGTTTTCAAAGGACTGTAATTTCAGAAATGAATGGCCAATCCTTCTTCCTAGTCTGTCTCAAGTTTTAAATATATATAATAGCAGACAAGCATTCTACAGAAAAGAGCAGATGAAAGACATTTACCAGTTAGAAAAAGACCAATATTCAATGTTGCTGCCCACCCTGCTATAAGTTTGGTTGATTTTTTAGAATGTGTAAGATCTCAACACTGTCTCCAAGACATATCTGTTTGTTCTCTTTGCTGTCAATGAGATGCTCAGTGCTCTTCTCCAAGACTGCAACTCAAACCTATCAATTATTTTTCTGTCATTCTTATTCATTGTTCAGCTCTCAGATACATAGCAAGTGATCAGAAAGACTATGGCCTGAATCAGGCATACCTTCATCCTTAAACTGAAACCATTACTCCTCAATAATTTGGAGAGGTCCCCAACTGCAGATCTTCCCAGTGCAATGTGTCTCCTTGTCTGCTGATTGCTGGTACCAAAGGTGTTAATTGTGGATCCAAGCAAGATGAACCTGTTGACAGTTTCAATTTCTTCTACATCCATCATGACACTGTTTATTGGTCCAGTGGTAACCATCTTTGTTTTATTGACATTGAGATGTAATTCATATTGAAGGCTGCATTCTTTGATCATGTCTTGGAGAAGGTGCAGCCGAAGTGCTCTTTGGAGGCAAGAATGACAAGACTTCGCCTCACATACTTTGGATATGTTGCTAGGAGGGGCTGTTGCTTGGAGAAGGACATGATGCTGCAAAGGGTAGAGGGTCAGCAAAGGAAAGGAAGACCTTCAGCAAGGTGACTGCTACAGCAGTGACTGCTATAATGAGCTCTTGTGTGTCAGGAGGTGTGAGAATGGCACAGATAAAACAGAGTTGAGATCTTTTTTTTCCCATAAGGTCACTATGAGACGTACTCGACTCAGCGGCAACTAACAACAATGACAACAAGATCTCAACATGTTCAGAAGATCAGGAGACATATTGCCCTGGCAAAGTCAGGGATCTCTCCAAATTATTGAAGAGCAATGACGTCACTTTCAGGGATAAGATGCACCTGACAATGACTAAGTATTATAGAAGAAGAATTGATGCCTTTGAATTGTGATATTGGAGAAAAATGCCGACGATCATGCAGACTGCCAAAAGAACAGTTATGTCTTGGAGAGGGTATAGCCATAGTGCTCCTTGTAGGCAAAGTTGATGAAGCTTAATCTCACATACTTTAAGCATGTGGCAGGAGAGGCTATTTCTTGGAGAGGGACATCATACTTGGGATGGTGGAGAGGTAACAAAAGAGAGAAAGATCCTCAACCAGGTTAGTAGTTGACACAGTGACTTCAGCAATGGACTTGAGTGTGTCAGAAATTGGCATGTAAAGATAGCATGCGATAGGGTTCAGTCAGTTTATCATAGAGTCACTATGAGTCATACTCTATGACACCCAACAACAATAACTCCTAATCTGTGATTGTTGAGTTTCTTATGACTAATAGCAATCCTCTAGGACAGATAGAACTGCCATATAATTTCCTAGAACATTCTCCTGCAGAGTGGAGTTTGGAGTTAAATAGCCAACTAAACTTGATTAGCAAATAAACAGTTTATCACTATAAATACTATCAGGGTTCAATGTATGAGCTGTTGTTGCATACACCTGAGCCAGAACTGACTCATAGATGACCAGTAGAGGATTTTCAGAGGCAGTAAGTCACATAGGAGGAGATTTTCCATCTTTGTACCTCAGAAGAGCTGGTAAATTAGATTCATGTACCTTTGCATAGCAGTGCAATTCCTTACCACTAAGCCATCAGAGCTCCCTATAATGTGTATAAGATACTTTAAAATAACTCTAAAGCAAGCATTCAATAAATTCAATGTAGCACACATTCAACAAATGGGAAAAGGCAGAATTCAGTTCAGAATTCAGTTTGTCCTAAGTGACTTTATCTACTTGAAATAAGAGGATGGGCAAAATCTTGCCAAATCCTGAGTGCATTTTCACTTTATCCAGGTACTTGAATTTTATCTGCACACATTTCACTGATGAAGGTCTTCCAGAAATTAGTAGATTGGCAAGTGAGTGAGATGTGGAGAAAAATAAGTTCTCTCATGACTTAAAATTACTGAGAATGTTAGTCTAAAGCAATTCCTGCTGCAGGTGGCATGCAAATCAGCTCCAGAAAAGCCCAGGTGGATTCAGTTCACCTTTCATCTCTTCCCTGCTACTCTTTTATCCCTGGGTGTCACAGTGATGTGTGGTGACACTCCTACGCACCATTAACTTTTTCCTGATGGAAGTTTTTAGTACCTTCTTAGTCAGGACCTGGAAAGAGAGAAATAGTAGCAAATTTTTTTTCTTCTGCACATTGGTTTCTATCCTCTGGTGAGATTGAACATAAGGCTAATCATACGGTCCCCAACAGGAAGAAAAGGACCCACTTAGAGTGGCCAGTTAGAGAAGAGTTTAGGAAACGGATCAATTATGAATATGGTACAAAGAGTTAATGCACTTAGCTGTCAACAGATGCTCTAAGGGCCTAGTGGTAAAGAGTTGTGTGCCAACCTGAAATATGCAGTGTGAATTCACCAGCTGCTCCATGGAAGAAAGATGGGCAATTGCTTGTCCTATAATTTATAGTCTCTATAAGCCCACTGGAGGGTCAGTTATTGCTCTGTTCTGATCTGAAGACACATAACAAGAAGAAGTTAACAGAAATGTTGGAATTTCAAGTCTACCAAGAAGCACCTTGGGAGAAAGTCTCAGTGATTTACTTCAGAAAAATTTGTCACTGAAAATCCCATGGGGCAGAGTTTTACCCTGACACACATGGGGTGCCCATGAATCAGAGTCAATTGATGAAAATGACAACTTCTTGCAAAAGTATGGACTGAAAGCAGGGACATGACAGGGCATCAAAGTTGCAATATGCTGGTGGTCTTATAGCCAAGGGTCTGTTGCTCCCAGTAGACCTAACAGGTAATAGAGAGGACAGATTCCAGAACCCAAAAAGAAGATGGTCTACAATGTCTGTATTGTCAATCCCTCTGGGATTACTTTAGATGTAGACGGTTATCTCTCCCAAGTTTTTCCCCTTCCTGGCATAGGTTCTGCCAATGACTGATTGCCATAGGGATATAGTGATCTGGTTGTTGGTTCAAGCCAGTCAGTTCTGAAAGACCACTCTAGCTCCAGGTCTAACAGTGGTGTGAGCAAGGCTACTGTTGGGCCTATATATCACAGTTCCCCGTTGTCTACCTCTTAACCCTGCTTCTTCCCACTCCTTGCACAGATATTGAACCTGTGACACTTCCTAACACATATCCTATACACGAACTCCTCAGGCCATTCTTTCCAGAGAACAGAAACTGTGCCATCTTGGGTCACAGGACACAGCCACACTGCACAGTGAGTGGTGCCTCTCCTCCATGGAACCCGTCAGAAGTCAGAGGGTAGGGGATCCCAGTGCTACTGTCAACAGGGCCAGTACGACACTGAATAAAAACCATACCAGGTGTTCTGACCTACATGTTTTAAGGCTTAGGAATTAACTCATTTGTAATTCAGGGGCATTAATCATTAGTCATTGGAGATAAAAGAGTGAGAAAAACCAAGCAGAGTCTCTTTCCTTCTGGAGCCTGCAGGCTGATGGAGAAGGCAGACAGATAAACAATTGTTGTCAGATAGACAAACAATGCAAAATTGTAATCAAGTGACTATGGTAGAGAGATAGTCAATGTTCCTGAACTGTGAGGTCTGACCTAGTTAGGGATATTGGAAGCCTGCTAACTATCAAATGTAAAAAGAAACGCAAGAACCATAGTGCCCCCGTGATAGAATTCTTACCTTCCACATAATAAACCTGGGGTAATTTCCCAACCAACACACCTCAAGCACAGCTATCACCTGTCAGTGGTGAGTTTTGTGTTACAAAGATCCTGAACTGGTTTCAGTAATAACTCTAGACTAAGATGCACTAGGAAGAAAAGTGCAGCAATTCAGTGCTAGGGCAGGCAGTGAGACTCTAGATTATCACAATCTGAGTCTGTTATGTATGGGACAGCCATGATCTGAGGGTGATTGAATAGTGTCTGACTATAAAGAGGTCTGCTTGTTGTTGTTGGGTCCATCAAGTCAATGTTGACTCGTAAGTGGAGTCATAAACTAGGGTAGAGCTGCCCATAGCATTTTCTTGGCTGTCATTTCTATATGAAAGCAGATGGACAAGTCTTTCTCTTTTGAAGATGCAGGGTTGGCTCAAACTAACAACCTTTAACTACAAAGCTGCTGGGTGGGTTCAAGTCCTGTCAGTCTTTGTCCCATGGAGCTGCTGGGTGGGTTTCAAGTGTCAATCTTTGGTTAGCAAACAAACACCAATAGTATGCCTTATAAAGGATGATTACATATTAAGTCATGGAAACGTGGTGTTACAAGTAGAGAAAGATTTATATATGATGACCTTAGGTACAAGGATAAAAAGGATTGAAAGGCAGTCAGGGTATTTTATAATATTTAAGAGAGTGAAATAAGACTGTAGTTTCTAGCAGTCTAACCAAAAGAGAAAAGGACAACCTAAAAATTGAAGTATTGTTCACTAGGAAGACTTCATTTACACCTATTCTGCAAAGCCAAACACCTTGAAGAGCATGTGTATTTCATTTGATCCGTGTAAAAATAATCTTATTATAAGTTTCATTTTATTATAAAAATAAACCACACACATTGAGGCATACTTTGTTCTTGGATCCACTGGACATGTTGAGTGGTTGTCTGTCTACTAACAACTCAAAATTCAGAGAAAGTGTTATTTGGTAATCATTATCTTTAAAGTAAGTTTTTTGTTTGTTTGTTTGTTTTTTT
>NW_006400184.1:492008-498474 GCF_000299155.1 Elephantulus edwardii | reverse complement strand
TTCGGTGAAGTAAAGTAAGTTTTTAAGCAGTGGAAATAGATGAGCAACTCAATGGCAAAAATAGAAAGATAAAATCCACATCTTGGAAAATGTCCATCTTAACTTAATTGTTCAGTGTACAATAACCAAGGCTTAGAGAAGAAAACATTATCTCTTAACAGCACAATGCTAAATACATAAAATAAAGGAGGAGGCCAATGCTTGGGAGAATCAGAATTCTTTTGAAAAATGTTGTTTCATATTAAGCAAAAAAAAAAAAGATAATTAATTGACTCCTAGAGTATAAAATTCCATAAGCAACTCTACAAGCAATGTGGAACCAAAGGCTCAAAAGAAAACTTTGGGCTCAAGTTCCCTTCAGTTCTTGGCTCTGTGTCCTTCTGTACAAAAAACAAAGTTCCATTAATGGGATAAATATGAGAAATGGTTTTATACAGGCACCTGGCAGGTTTCTCAGACAGGTAAGCCCCTTCTCCTCATATCATGACAGTAAGTAACTCTTGGCTTGAACTCTAAGTCAAGCAGAGAATATAGCTATGTCTTTGCTATAGCTCTGAGAAAAAGATCAGATACAAAAGCAAACTGGAAGACTTGAATAATTTTTTGATTGTGACCAATTATAATGGACAAGCAAGTGAAAGGCTCCAATTGGCCAGTCTGAGTAACATGCCCAGCTCTATAGGTAAAGATAGTATTAAATTCAGCCTGAATTGAGATCAGGGTTGGCTTCCTTAGGAAAATACGGGTCTGTCACCAACAATAAGGAATCAGTTGTTGGGGGTGGAGGGGATACATTAGTATCTTCTGTAATGATGAAATAGTGAGATATTTAAATCTAGGGCATTCACAATGGTGTATCATGATAAAGGCATGGTTAAACCTATAGATGAAGCATCTGAATAATTTAAGCAATTATGTACTTCTTCTCTTGTTATCAAGGAGACAGACTCTGTTATGTCATCAGACCCACAACCATTGCTCTTTTGAGTGGTAAAGATCACTCCTCATATATGTAGTGATATTTTTTGAAGAATAATGTGAGTACCAAAAAAATTAATCTTTTTGGCAAAATAGTGTGGATTGGTACAATACAAATTTCTTTCAGAATAATGGTCCCTCCTCCTCTGTGTGTGTTTGATGGATAAGTGATGATCTGTGTTCCAGGATGCACAAATGATTTTGGCATTCACTGAGCTTAAGTGTTGTGGGACTGACACCAGGCAATTGCTTCCTGGTTGATTTATTGACTATATCTAGAAGAGCCATGAGAAGAGAGCAAAGGAGGAAGCCATACTACATTGAAAAGATTGAAAGGAATATTTGCTTTCTTTTTACAACTGGTCTTGCTTCTTACTATTGATGGGTCATCTGATAAAGTGAGTGAGTGCGCGCGTGTGTGTGTGTGTGTGTGTGTAAATATGTGAAGGGGGTCACTAGTCTTAGTCTCCTGGCAAGTTACTATATAACAGCCATTCCCCATATTGCCATGTTAGCTGAACCTTAGCTTTGTACAGGTATGAGACGCTTTGGTTTCAGAGGTCAGACTTTTTCACATCCAAGGAGGACATCTTGAGTAATCTGAATGTACCATATACTGCTGGCGGTTTCCAATAGCTAACATACTTCCTTCACCTCTGTAATAATATTCATTTTTAGCTGGGCCCATGACTGTTCAGAGTAGAGATCCTCCTCAACCCCACCTTCATTATTGCTAGAAGAATGCAGAATTTTGCCCATGGGAATATGAACAGACATAGTGTGTAATTCTAGACATGTTCTTCACAAAAAGTCTGCTTTACCATTCTTCTCTCTTCACCTTACATGCTGGAATACAGATCAAACCTGGAGCAGCCATGGTGGACTCAAAATTGACATGGAATAGACACATGTTTCTGTGTCTTGACCCTAAGTGTTTTGTATGCTGTTTTTGTTGTTGGGCAATGTCAAGTTGAGTATGACTCATAGTGACCCTATGAATAGCCAACCTGAAACTTGCCCTATCCTGTGCCATCTTCATTATCTCTGAGGCACTAGAGCCCATTGCTGAAGTTACAGTGTCAATCTTTCTCATTGGGAGGGAGTTTTCCTTTTCTTCCCCTACCCTCCATCTTTCCAAGTATGATTTCCCTTTCCAAGGAATAGCCTCACTTACCCACATGTCCAAGATATGAAAGATGAAACTTTGCCATCCCTGCCTCCAAGAAGCACTCTGGTTGCACACTTTCCAGGGCATATCTTTTGTTCTTCTGCCAGTCCATGGGATATTCTGTATTCTTCTCCAGGACCACAACTCAAAGGTATCAATTCTTCTTCTGTCATCTTTATTCATTGTCCAACTATCTGATGCATAGCAGGTAATTGAGAAGACCATGGCCTGAATCGGGTGCATCTTAGTCTTCAAAGTGATATCA
The DNA here is from genome assembly GCF_000299155.1 of Elephantulus edwardii. NCBI lineage: Eukaryota > Metazoa > Chordata > Mammalia > Macroscelidea > Macroscelididae > Elephantulus > Elephantulus edwardii. The sequence continues at coordinate 496,063 of NW_006400184.1, read as the reverse complement.
TTGCTCTTCAGTATTACAGAGAGGTCCCCAACAGCAGACTTGCCCAGTGCAATGTGTCTCCTGATTTTTTTACTACTGATAACCAGGTCATTGATTGTTGATCCAAGCAAGATGAAATAATTAACAGCTTCAATCTTTTATCTATTCATCATAATATTAACTGTTGAGCCTGTGGTGAGGATCCTTTTTCTTCTTGATGGTGAGATGCAATCCATAATGAAAGCTGTAGTCCTTGATCTTCTGCAGCAAACATTTCATGTCTTCCTCACTTTCAGCAAGCAAAATTGTATCATTAGCATATTGCAGTTCATTGATGAGTTTTCCTCTAAGCCTGATACTATCAACAATCCAGATTCTCTTTCTGCTCCATCACCTTCAAAATCAGTTTCCATTCTCCATTTCGACTCATCATACAAAATGGTTACTGAACTCCATTCTTCACAACCAAGCTCCAGATTGTCATTAGAAAAAGGAGTGAAGGTCAAAGCAACCGAGCAGACTGCGCTGTGTCCCATCTAAATACACATATGTCATGATATAATGTGGAAGCTATGCCATGTCTCCCAGGATCCAGATAAGCCAAATAGCTGTCAAAGAATTAAGGTTGGTTGTTGTTGTTATGTACTGTCGAGTCGACTGTAACTCAGTGACCTTATACACATCAGCTCTGAATTCTGCCCCATACTGAACCAATTCTCACTATCTCCAAGACACCTACCCTCCATTACGTTAGTCAATCTGTCTCACCTGGGGTCTTCCCCTCCAGAGCTGTCTCTTAACCCTTCCAAGGATGATATCCTTCTCCAAGGACTTGTCTCTCCTGGCAACATGCTCAAAGTATGTGAGACAGAGCTTCAAAATTCTTGCCTCCAAGGAGCAACTTGCTTTCACATTCTCCAGAGCAGACCTGTTTATTTTTTGGAAATCCATGGTATGTTCAATACTCTTCTTCTGTACCACAACTCAAAGCTATCAGTTCTATTATCTGTAGTACATTAGACTCTAGACATACATCATTGCTCTTCAGCACTCTGGAGTGTCTCTAACATCAGGTTTTACCAGTGCAATTTGTCTTTTGATTTCTTGACTGCTGTTCCAAAAGTGTGAACTGTGAAACAGAGGAAGCTGAAATTGTTAACAATCTCAATCTCTTCTCCATCAATCATGGTGCTGCCATTTGGTCAGGTAGTGATAATTCTTGTTTTCTTCATGTTGAGCTGCAGTCCATATTGAAGACTTCAGTCCATGACCTGAAGTAAACACTTCTGGTTCTCCTCATTGTCAACAATCAAGATAGTGTCCTCTGCATAATGCATAACTCATCATTGATGAGTCTTCCTCCAGTCCTGATGCCACATTACTCTTCATAAAGTCTAGCCTCTCAAATTATCTGTTCTGCATATAGATTAAAAAGGTATGGAGACAGGACACACCCTTGATGCACTCCTTTCCCTTAGAATGCAACATCCCTCAATCCCATTATAGCCATAATCAGCTATAAAGAAGGTTTACCTAGATGTGGGTGCAAAGTGAGCCAAGAAGAGGGTAGGGGCTCTTCAATAATATCAAGAAAGAATCACCAGGAATCTTGAGAAACGTATCTGTGAAAACGGAGTTCCTTGACACTTAGGAGGGCCAGAACCCATGGGGATATGAGGAATTCCTGGTCTACAAATGCTGAAGTAATTATGACTTTCTTTCACCACTGCCAACCAGGCAGTAGACCTTTGCTTAGACCTGACATTCTGAATGTGAACTTCTAGCCTCCTTAACTATTGGAAAGGAGTTCTGGTGGTCTACTGGTAAGAAGCTGCACTGCAATCCTAAAAGCATGATGTTCGAATCCACCAGCTACTCTGTGGAAGAATGATGAGCAATATCCTCCCATGTGATTAACCACCTGTGACGACTCACCAGAGGGTCAGCTATCAGTCAGTAGCTGCTCAACAGCACACAACAAACTAAGGGGACATTCTGATGGCCTAGTGGCTAAGGAGTTGTGCTACCAATCTCAAAGGTAAGTGGTCTGAATCCACCAGCTGCTCTGTAGGAGAAAGATGAATAATCTCTTTATGTGCCTCTGAAAACCCTCTGACAGGATCATCTATGAGTGAGGACTTGGCAAAAATGAACAACAACAAGCTGTAAGAAAATAAATTTTAATTTACTAAAACTATCTCCCCAAGCTATCCCTTTTGCAGCAGCAGCTATCACCTTTTACACAGTCTTGGTGGAATTTCCATGCAAAATTTCTACTTATTAGCTCATTGATCAAAATGTAGTCATGCAGTTTTATCCAGTTGCAAAGGAACATGGGTAATATGGTCATTTGGTTAGGCACTGAACACACATATTTGTGGTTATTACAAACTAGGAAAGAGCAAATGGGTGTTTCACCTGAGAGTTTCTTTCAAGTCATTCCTCTAATGTCCTTCATTTACCCTTTCCTTCCAACTCTCTGGACCTTATCTTTCCTACCCTTGCTCTGATTTTCAAACTAAGAAAGGCACTATCAGGCTTCCTAGGCCTGGCACATATCCATAACAAAGAGGCATCATTTCCACTCCCTTTAGCCAGAGTTGGTAGGATATGTGGGCACATTCCTGGTTGCTTTTCCCACATGTGTTTAGTGTCATTCGATTGAAAAGGATATACTTACTTCCTGACTCCAATTAAAGTTTTAGTCCATCTCCTATTGCCATTAGTGTGGTAGACACATGCCAAGAAAATTATTCCATAACCTCCAGACATATGACTAGATGGCCCAGTGAAGCCAGAGTGGCTCTGGCATGAAAAGTGGGCAAAAAAGACAATTATTATCAATTTGATTCCAAGTCATAGTGGCCACATGCCTACAATGTAAAACTACACTCCCTAATGTGCTCAAGGCTGTGATCTTTTTGAATCAGAACACTAGGCCTTTATTCCTAGGTACTTCCTGTGTAGGTCTGAGCTGTCAAGCTTCTGTCTTGTAGTTCAGGACTTGACTAATTAATTATACCACTCAAGAATTAGTAGGTAGTGAAGATGTCCTGAAAAATGTGGGGTCATGTGGCTTAGAACAAAGGAGAAGACAAAAAGGAACTTACATTTTTAAAAAATATGAGGGATCTTTGGGTAGTACAAATGATTAGCATGATCACTGATAAACGAAAGGTGGTACAGGTGAGTAAACTGAGAAGTGTCTTAGAAGAAAAGCTTGGCTATTCATGTAGAGCAAGACCAATAGAGGCAAAGTTACATATGCTTCTTAATCACTAGTAAACACCCCAAGGGAATGAGTTACTGATCTGAGAGCCTCAGGACCATGGAATCAGAGGATATCAAAGTCAACTAGTATCATATAGTCCACAAAGACAAGTTTCTCCTTCTTACTAGGGCAGTGACTTAAAAATCTTTAAAATGACTTAAAGGGGTCTTAAAAGACCATCTACCTACTGTCAACTGATTTTTGACAAGAAAATCATATCAGTTAAGTGAAGAAATGACAACCTTTTTAACAACAAATGGTGTTGTCAAAATTAGAAAACTATCTGCAGAAAAACTAAAGGAAGACCCACATTTCATCATACACAAAAACCATCTCAGAGTGGATCAAAGACCTAGGAATAAAACCAAGGACTATAAACTTCATTAAAGAAAAGTTTGGAAGAACTCTAGAAGTCCTAATCCACAATATAAACAGTCTTCCAAGCATCCCGAAAAATCTGCAACCAGTAGAGGATAAAATAGAGGAATGGCACCTTCTAAGAATCAAATTCCTATGCACATCTGAAAACTTCTCCAACAGGGTAAAAAGGGAAGCCACAGGCTGGGAAAAAATATTTGGCAATGACATGTCAGATAAAGGACTTATATCTAGGATTGATAAATACTCAGCAACAAACCAAGATAAAGGGAAAATAACCAAATTTAAAAATGGGCACAGAACAGGGAACACCGCCGCCAGACCGGGGAACGCCGCGAGAGGGACCCGGAAGAGACCCGGGAAGAACAACAGCCAGCCACCTACCGCGGAACTCCAGAGGAGCGAAGACTGTGAGACCCCAGAGGAA
>NW_006400184.1:479708-482763 GCF_000299155.1 Elephantulus edwardii | reverse complement strand
AACCCAAAATCTCTGTAAATGTTTATGAAAATTAATAAAATATAATTATAGAAAAAAATGGGCACAGGATATGAACAGACACTTCATCAAAGAAGACATTTAGATGGCCAACAAACACATGAAGAAATGTTCAAAACCCCTAGCTCTAAGAGAGATGCAAATCAAAACAACTATGAGATATCATCTCACACCAGTAAGAACAGAAAAATTTAGAATAACAGCAAACATTAAATGCTGGCGAGGTTGCGGAGAAACTGGAACCCTTATTCTCTATTAGTGGGAGTGTAAAATAGTGCCACCACTATGGAAAGCTGTATGACGTTTTCTCAAAAAGTTGCAAATAAAAATACCATTTGACCCAATAATTCCACTACTAGGAATATACCCTAAAGAAATCATAACTGCCACCCAAGCAGATATATGAACACCTATGTTTCTTGCAGCTTTGTTCATAATAGCAAAGAGTTAGAAAATAACCCAATTGCCCATCAACAAATGACTGGATAGAGAAGCTCTGGTATATGCTGCATTGAAAAACAAGGAACTCATGAAATATTGTACAAAATGGGTGACCCTGGATGACATTATGCTGAGTGAAATATCTCAGTCACAAAAACGACAAATGCTGCATAATGCCATTGTTGTAAAACGGGACTGATAGCGATTGGAGTTTGAGGGAGACTGAGAAAGAGGGGATAAATAATGTATATTGCATTAAAACGAGGGAGACAAATCACTTCACCATCCACCCTGATGCTGCCAGTTGGTGCAGTGGTGAGAATCTTTGTCTTCTTGACATTGAGCCTCAGTTCATACTGAAAGCTGCAGTCCTTGACCCTCTGCAGCAAGCATTTCAGGTCCTCCTCAGTTTCAGCAAAGCAGGGTTGTGTTATCTGCATAACGCAGATTGTTAATACATCTTCCACCAACCCTGATGCCACACTTCCCCTCATAGAGCCCAGCCTCTCGGATAATCTGTTCTGCATACAGGCTGAAAAGGTATGGGTATAGGACACATCCCTGGCATACACCTTTCCCAATTTTGAACCAAGCAGTGTTTCCCTGCTCTCTTCTGACGACTGCCTCTTGGTCCAAGCATAGGTTTTGCATTAGACCTGGGGGGGAGGGAGTGTATAACAATGGGGGAATTTTTCTTTTACTTTTCAAAGACAAGATTGCACTGGCTGGGGGGGAGGTGTGGGCAGGGAAAAAGTGCAATAATGATTGAATGGAAATCCAAAATCCCTGTAAAGTTTTATTAAAATTAATAAAAAAATTTTTTAAAGCTTTGATTGCTTGACTAATGCATACCAAGGTTTTGTCTTTTTTTTTTCTCCAAGTACAATCTCCTATTTTTTTCTAATTCCAAAACATTTAAAGTAGGTAGATACTTCCCTTGTTGTTGTTGTTGTGTGCGATCAAGTCTCTTGCAACTCATAACTACCCTAGATATAACAGCTCTGAACCCTATTCTTTCCTAAGCCACCCTTATTATCTATGACACACCTACTCCCATTATCCTAGTCACTCAGTCAATCTATCTCATCCAGGGTCTTCCTCTCTTGCACTTTTCCTTTTCAGCCTCCCAAGCATGATGTCCCTCTCCAAAGTCTGATACCTCCTCGCAACATGCCCAAACTATGTCTAACAAAGCTTGAGAATCCTTACCTCCAAGGAGCAGCCTGGTTTCACCCTCTCTAGGATGAACTGACTTGTTCTTCTAGAACATGGTATATTCAATGGTATTTCTTGGTATATTCAATGCTCTTCTCTAGCACAACAGCTCAAAGGTATCAATTCTCCTTCTATCCTCCCTACTCATAGCCCAGCTTTCTGATGACCTGGATCAGGTGCTCTTTACTCTCCAGACTGACATTGTTACTCTTAGGTTTTATCCGGAAGTAAGACCATGGAACAAGACTTGAGTACATTAGTGACACTAGGAAGGGAAGTGAGAAAGTGAAATGCTGATAAATGGATAAATACTGACTTTCCAAACACAACATCTTGATTTGTGACACTCTTGTTGATTTCTGCAGTGTAAATTCTCCTATAGTGAAGAATCTCTGGTGACAGAACAGTTGAGTGTTTGGCTGAGGGCTTGGTGTTTCACACTCACCACCAAGTTTGCAGGAGACAGGTCTAGCAACTTGTCCCCATAAAGACTGTTGTTGTCAGGGGCCATCAAGTTGACTACAACTCATTGGGACCCTATGAGAAAAACAGATCTGAATATTGCCTTGTCATACACCATTTCATGGTCTCTGTCATGCTGCTTTTTTTCTTTTGTTTTGCTGTGGTTTTCTGTTTTTGTTTTTTTTTGTTGTTGTTGTTGTTGTTTGTTTGTTTGTTTGTTTTTGGTGGTAACAGTGTCAATCCATGTAGTTTAGGGTTTCTTCTCTTTTGCTGATCTTCTATTGTTCCCATCATGTTGTCCATCTGCAAAGACTATTTCCAATGGAGTGATGTGCACAGAATGAGCACAAGAGTAGTAATACGAGTGAGAACTATGATTAAAACAATTAGTTCAGGAGCCATGTGAGCAGCGAGTCATGGCAAGAGCTGTGAGCCATGGCAAGAGCAACAAGCCATGGTGGGACACACTCAGTGGGAGCAAACAGGAAAGTAGGAATTTGAGTTAGGTAGTTAGGGTGACATCACTGCTGATTGCTGGACCATGTAGGACACCTTCACTTGAAACAGGAGGGAGTTAGAAAACATGAGCTCAATTGGGGTAGCAAACCCAGTTCTAGAGGGGAAAACAAATGCTTTCTGGTTTTCCCTTCATGTCCCCAGGTACTGCCCCCCCCACATGCATCTTTGTGCATATCCCCCCACCCCCATTGCTCACACTACATGCATTCACAAGCACAACTTCCCAAGCTTCCACTGGAGCGGTGAATTCAGATCAAGAACCAGCTATCACCTTGTTGTTGTTGTTGTTTAATGCCGTCGAGTCGTAGATGACTCATGGTGACCCTATGAACAAACAGCCTGAGCACTGTTCGTACATAGAGTTTCCGGAGGCAAGCCATTTTGGAAGTGGATGCCGCTC
>NW_006400184.1:476773-479539 GCF_000299155.1 Elephantulus edwardii | reverse complement strand
CACCTAGAAGAATGTTTGACAGGAAGACAATTTGAACCTGGCCGAGGGCCACAGATAACAATCACCCACCTTTGGCTTGGTCGCACAGCTTCCTTCCACTAGGCCAACTTAGCTCTCTCTTGGTCATCGTCAATGTTATTGTTGTTTAATGCTGTCGAGTCGTAGATGACTCATAGGGACCCTATGAACGAACAGCCTGAGCACTGTTCATACATCGAGTTTCCGGAGGCTTCAAAGGTAGAAAAAAAATATCAAAATGGTATAAATAACAAGTTGAGTTACATCTTCCCAAGGAAATACCATGAGTTCCTAGGTCAAGACATATGAATAACTTTAACTCTTCCCCAGTTCTCCCTGATAATTAGGCATTAAAAACCCTACCACAGCAATGCCATGAGAGAAGCAGGCTACCTCATAACCTACACAAACCCAAATCAAGATGTCACCCTCAAAAAGTGACACAGTGTCAATGGATTTTCTGAACCCAGAAAGTCTTATGGAACTTTCTGATACAGAATTTAAAAGAATAATGATTGAATATTTTCAGTGGGTGAAAGACAATCTTGAAGAATTACAGAACACTTCAAGCAAAACCCATGAAGAGTTTGAAAAAACAATCCAAAACAATGCAGAAAAAACAAATGAGGCCTTAGAGGTTCTGGAAAAACAAGAAAACACAATCCAAAATATGAGGTCCAATGTTTCAGATGCTGACTAACAGCCATGGACAGTTGTTGTTGTTGTTATGTGCCATCGAGTCGCCTGCGACTCATAGCGACCCTATGTACAACAGCCCTAAACTCTGCTCTGTCCTGTGCCAATTGCACTGTCTCTGACACTCCCATCCCAATTATCCCAGTCACTGAATCAATCCACCTCATAGAGGGCCTTCCTCTCCTGCGCTGTCCCTCCACCCTCCCAAGCATGATGTCCCTCTCTAAGGACCGGTCTCTCCTCACAACATGTCCAAAGTATGTTAGACGGAGCCTCAGAATCCTTGCCTCCAAGGAGCCACCCGGTTTAACCCTTTCCAGGACAAATCTGTTTGCTTTCCTAGCAGTCCATGGTATTCTCAATACTCTTCTCCAGCACCACAGCTCAAAGGCATCAATTCTCCTTCTATCCTCCTTGGTCATTGTCCAACTCTCTGATGCATAACAAGTGATTGCAAAAACCATGGCCTGTATCAGATGCACCTTAGTTTCCAAAGAGATACCATTGTTTTTCAGCACTTTGGAGAGGTCCCTAACAGCAGACTTTCCCATGGCAATGCGCCTTTTAATTTCCTGGCTGCTGGTCCAAAGACTGTTGACTATGGAGCCAAGCAAACTAAAGCTGTGTACAATCTCAATCTCTTCACCATCCATCCTGATGCTGCCAATCAGTCCAGTGGTGAGAATCTTTGTCTTCTTGACATTGAGCCTCAATCCATATTGTAGGCTGCAGTCCTTGACACTCTGAAGCAGGCACTTCAGGTCCTCCTCACTTTCAGCAAGCAGGGTTGTGTCATCTGCATAACGCAGATTGTTGATAAATCATCCACCAATCTTGACCCCACATTTCTCCTCATAGAGCCCAGCCTCCCGGATAATCTGTTCTGCATGTAGGTTGAAAAGGTATGGAGATAGGACGCATCCCTGGCGTACACCCTTCCCAATTGTTCCCTTGCTCTGTTCTGATGACTGCCTCCTGGTCCAAGTATATGTTTCACATTAGAACGATCAAGTGTTCTGGGATTCCCATTCTTCTCAGAGTCAACCACAGTTTGTTATGATCTACACAGTCAAATGCCTTTGCATAGTCAATGAAACACTGATAGACATTCCTCTGGTATGCCCTGCTTTCAGCCAAGATCCATCTAACATCAGCTACAATATCTCTAGTACTATGACCACTCTGAAACCAGCCTGGGCTTCTGGTAGTTCTCTGTTGGTGTGCTGCTCCAGTCGTTTTTGGATAATCTTCAGTAAAATCTTGCTTGCATGTGAAATCAGTGAAATAGTTCTGTAGTTTCCACATTCGGTTGAGTCGCCTTTCTTTAGGATAGGAACAAATATCGATCTCTTCCAGTCAGTTGGCCACGTGGTCGTTCTCCAGATTTCTTAGCACAACTTGGTGAGCATGTCCAGGGCAGCATATGTTAACGGAAATATGTCAATTGGTATATCATCTATTCCTGGAGCCTTATTTTTTGCCATGTCCTTCAAAGCAGCCTGAACTTCATCTTTCATCACCATAGGCTGGCTCTTGCTCATATGTTGTTTCATGAAATTCTTCTGTGTCTTCCAATTCCTTTCGATACAGTGACTCAGAATCAGAAATTTGGTTGGAGCAATAAGTTTCACAGCTACAGGAACACAAAGCCACACTGGGCATCCAGCCATCACCTGAAGCCACCAATCAAGGTACTGTTGGACTGATCTGGCAGGAGAAAGACCTGTAGGATCCAGGCTGGGTTTTCTTGGACACTGCCAATTGCCTGGGAGCGTACCCAAGGGTGAACTCACTGGTGGGAATTTGACTGAGCTCCCTTGGGCCATACTAACTGTCCAGGAATGAGTAGGCCGGTGGTAATTTGTCTGAACTTTTGTGGACACTGCAGATCAGCCGAGGCTAGTGGGTCAATGGGGATTTGACTTTGACTTCTTGGGACCCATTGGACCCAGGACCCTACTTGGGGACCTGCACAAGTGCCACTGAGCAGGAAATGCTCAGTGAAAACCACTGGGTGGGAGACAGACAGCTGGAATTTTAATAGGGACCCCA
>NW_006400184.1:458794-476263 GCF_000299155.1 Elephantulus edwardii | reverse complement strand
ATATCAATGTCTTGAAGAAAGCAAGCTATTCCACACACTACACAAGCACAAAGCAAGATGTAACCCACAAAGGGTGACACAGTGTCAATGGATTTCCTGAAGGCATAAAGTCTGATGGAACTTTCTGACACAGAATTTAAAAGAACAATGATTGAATATTTTCAATGGAAGAAAGACCAGCTTGAAAAATTACAAGGTACTCTAATCTAAAATAAAGAGGAACTTTAAAAAACAATCCAAAACAATTCAGATAAAACAAATGAGATCTTAGAGGTGCTGGAAAAACAAGAAGCCACGATCCAAAATATGAGGTCCAATGTTTCAGATGCTATAAACATGATGGAGGAACACATGAGCAGAGTTTAAGAGATGGAACACAGAACCAGTGAAATAGAAGACAGAATTGTTACCACTGATCTGCTAGAGCAAAAATCGAAAACCAAAAAACAAAAAAAGGAGGAAAAAAGAGGAAAACCTAAGAATAATGTGAGACACCATTAAGAGAAATAACATGAGCATCATTGGAATCTCAGAACAGGAAGAAACAAGTAAAGGCACCAAAAAAGTTGTGGAAGAATTACTAGAGGAAAACTTCCCAGGCATAATGAAAAATTAGAGAATACATATTCAAAAAGTTCAGTGAACATCATATAGAATAGACACCAAAAGAAAACACCAAGACACGTCATAGTCAAATTTGCCAGAACCAAAGATAGGGAGAGAATCCTAAAAGCAGCAAGGGAGAAACAAAGAGTAACCTGAAAGGGAGAGTAGAAAAGCAGAAACTATGGAAGCAAGAAGAGAATGGAAAGACATATCAAACATTCAAAAAACACAACTGTCAATCAAGAATACTGTATCCAGAAAAATTATCCATCAAATATGAATGACAGATCAAGATATTCCCAGAAAAACAAGACCTAAGAGATTTTATAAAAACAAGACCAGCATTGCAGGAAAGACTCAGAGATGTCCTTCTTACAGATATACCACAGAAAGCTCCATGGTCTAAAGTAACTAGCAACAACACCAAAAAGAACTCAACAAAATGACAGCAATAAAACCTTGCCTCTCAATAATTACACTGAATTTGAATGGTTTAAATGCACCACTGAAGAGAAAAAGAGTAGCAGATTGGATAAAAAAACCAAAATTCATCAATATGTTGTCTACAAGAGACACACCTGAAAAATGAAGATAAAGAAAGACTAGAAAGAAAAGGGTGGGGGGAAATATACCAAGTAAATGGCAACAAGAAAAAAAAATCAGTAGTAGTGATATTAATCTCTGATAAAATAAATGTAAATGTTAAAACCATCACAAAGGACAAGGAAGGTCACTACATAATGCTGAAAGGGTCAATAGAGCAAGAGGACACAGCAATACTAAATATCTATGCACCAAATAAAAGACCAGCAAAATACATAAAACAAACATTGACAAAACTGACAAAGAAAATCGACAACACTACTATAGTAGTTGGAGATTTCAATACACCCCTCTCAAGAAAAGATAGAACTACCAGAAAGAAGCTCAACAAAGATACTGAAGAATTAAAACACTCAATAAACCAACTTGACCTCATAGATATTTATAGGCTAATGCACCCCCAAAAAACACAGTATAGGCTAATGCACCTCCAAAAAGCACAGTATATCTTCTACTCCAATGTTCAAGGAATGTTTGCCAGAATAGATCAGACTCTAGGTCACAAGGCAAGCATCAATAAATTAAAAAACTTGGAAATAATAAAAGAATATTCTCAGACCACAATGCTACAAAATTAGAAATTAAGAACAAGAAGATAAATGAGAAAAAATCATACATTTGGAAGCTGAACAATACCTTGCTTGAACATGACTGGGTACTAGAAGACATAGAAACTGAAATTAAAAAGTTTCTTGAAACAAATGACATTGAAAACACCACTTACCAAAACCTCTGGAAAACAGCTAAAGCAGTAATCAGGGGTCAATTTATAGCAATAAGCAAACACATCAAAAGGCAAGAAAAATTGACCATTGACTCTCTAACTCAACATCTCCAGCAAATTGAAAAAGAACAGAAAGAAAACACAAGACCTCTAAAACAAAAGCTGAAAGTATAAAAATTTAGAGCAGAAATAAATGAAATAGAAAACTGAAAAAAAAATCGAAACTATCAATAAAATAAGGAGTTGGTTCTTTGAAAAGGTTAATAAAATCTACAAACCATTAGCAAAACTCACAAAAGAAAGGAGAAGATACAAATAATCCAAATAAGAGATGAATCAGGCAACATAACAACAGGACCAACTAAAGTAAAAAAGCTACCATTAGAGTTTTACGAAAAACTATACTCAAACAAATATGAAAACCTAGAGGAAATGGACAAATACTTAGATATGCACAACTTACCTAAACTGACACAAACAGAAACTGAACATCTGAACAGACCCATTAGAGAAGAAGACATTGAAAAGGTAATACAACAACTTCAACTAAAAAAAGCCCTGGATGAGATGGTTTTACAAGTGAATTTTATCAAACATTCAGAGAAGAACTGTCACCAATTCTACATAAACTATTTCAGGAAATGGAGAAAGATGGAATTCTCCCAGATTCATTCTATGAAGCAAACATATCCTTGATACCAAAGCCAGGAAAGGATACCACCAAAGTAGAAAACTACAGATGACTACCTCTTACGAACATAGATGTAAAAATCCTGAATAAAATACTGGCCAATAGAATGCAACAAAATATCAAAGAAAAAAATACACCATAACCAAATGGGATTCAAAATAGGTATGCAAGGATAGTTCAACATAAGGAAAACAATGTAATTCATCACATTAACAAAGCAAAGATCAAGAACCTCATGATCCTATCAATTGATGCAGAAAAGGCCTTTGACAAAATCCAACACCCTTTCCTGATTAAAACATTGAACAACACAGGATTAGAGGGGAATTTCTTCAACATAGTAAAAAGTGTTTATGCAAACCTGAAAGCCAACATTGTTCTAAATGCAGAGAGTTTAAAGGCATTCCCTTTAAGAACAGGAACTAGGCAAGGATGTCCTTTATTACCTCTCTTATTCAATATTGTATTGGAAGTTTTAGCTATAGCAATAAGAAAGTAGAAGGAAATAAGGATACCCAAATTGGCAAAGAGGAGGTAAAATTATCTCTCTATGCAGATGATATGATAGTATACTTAGAAGATACTAAAGACTCAACAAGAAAACTATTGGACATAGTTGAACAATTCAGCAAAATATCAGGATACAAGATCAGCATACGAAATCAGTTTAATTTCTTTATAGTGACAAAGAATACAGAGTCAGAACTAAGAAAACAATACCTTTCACAATAGCAAATCACAAGATTATATACATGGGAGTAAATCTAACCAGAATCACAAAGGATCTATTAAAAGAAAATTACAAAACATTACTACAAGAAACAAAAAGACATCTGGAGAAGTGGAAGAATATTCCTTGCTCATGGATAGGAAGACTCAATACTACCAAAGACAATTTACACTTTCAATAGCAACCCAATAAATACCAATCCCATTCTTCAGCGAGATGGAAAAGGCAATCTCCAGTTTCATTTGGAATGGAAAGAAGCCCTGAATAAGCAAAGTACTCCTTAAAAAGAGTAACAAGGTAGGAGGCTTCTCACTTCCTGATTTCAAATCCTACTACACTGCTGTGGTGGTTAAGACAGCATGGTACTGGTACAATGAGAGACATATAGATCAATGGAATAGAACTGAGAACCCAGAAATCAGCCTATCTACCTATGGTCAACAGATTTTTGACAAGGAGCTGAAATCAGTTAAGTGAGGAAACGACAGCCTTTTTAACAAATGGTGTTGGCAAAATTGGAAAACTATCTTCAGAAGACACGAGCAAGATCCAAACTTCACTCCATATACAAAAACCAACTCTAGGTGGATCATGGACCTAGGACCAAAACCAAGGACTATAAACTTCATTAAAGAAAAGCTTGGAAGAACTCTAGAAGTCCTAATCCACAACATAAACAATCTTCCAAGCATCCTAAAAAATCTACAACCAGGAAAATATAAAATAGATGAATGGGAACTTCTAAAAATTAAATCCCTATGCACATTCAAAAAATTTTTCCAATATGGTAAAAAGGAAAGCCACAGACTAGGAAAAAGTATTTTGTAATGACATGCCAGATAAGGGACTTATACCTAGAATGTATAAAATCCTTGAGTACCCCAAAAAGATAAAGGTAAACAATCCAATTCAAAAATGGGCACAGGATATGAACAGACAGTTCACCATAGAAGACATTCAGAGGCCAACGAGCAAATGAAGAAATGTTCAAATCTCTAGCTCTAAGAGAGATGCAAATCAAAACAACTATGAGATATCATCTTACCCAAGTCAGAATAGCAAAATTTAACAGAACAGCAAGCAACATAGGCTGACTAGGCTGTGGAGAAACTGGAACCATTATTCACTATTAATGGAAGTGTAAAATGGTGCAACTACTATGGAAGGCTGTATTGTACTTTCTCAAAAAGTTGCAAATAGAAATACCATTTGACCCAACAATTCCACTACTGGGAATATACCACAAAGAGACAATAACTACCACTCAAGCAGATATATGCATACCTATGTTTATCATGGCTTTGTTCACAATTTCAATGAGTTGGAAACAACCTAATTGCCCGTCAACAAAAAATGGATAGATAAGCTGTGGTATATTCATTGAAAAACAAGGAACTCATGCAATGTTAGTAAAAATGGGTGACCCTGGAAGATGTTATGGTGAGTGAAATATCTCAGTCACAAAGGGACAAATATGACATAGTGCCACTGTTGTAAAACAGGACTGACATCGGGGTTGAGGGGAGACTGAGAAAGATGGGATAAATAATGTATATGCATTGAAACAGATGAGGGAGAAAACTATTTAAAAAGGACATGTGATTAGGTATCATTGTCATGACAGGAGTCCAGAATGAAGGCGGCATAGTGGAGTGGACCTGGGAGGAGGGATTTTAAAAAAATGGGGGAACTTTTATTCTACTTTTCAAAGAGAAGAGTGTACTAAGGAGAGAGTGGTGGGCAGGGAGAAAAGTGCAAAATGAATGAATGGACATCTGAAGTCTCTGTATATTTTAATTGAAATTAATTTTTTAAAAATGATAAAAAAGAAAAACTAAAAATAAATGATGGGGGGAAAGTATACCAAGAAAATGGCAACCAGAAAAAAGCAGGAGTCATGATATTAATCTCTGCTAAAATAAATTTCAGTGCAAAATCCGTCACAGAGGACAAGGAAGGTCACTACATAATGCTTAAAGGGTCCATAGAACAAGAGGATATAACAATATCTATGCACAAAATGAAAGACATGCAAAATATATAGAACAAACATTAACAAAACTGAAAAAGGAAATAGACACTACTATAATAGTTGGAGATTTTAATACACCACTCTAAAAAAACCAAACAAACAAACAAAAAAATAAAATAAAAAAAAACCCACACCAAACCAACCACCAGAAATAAACTCAACAAAGATGCTGAAGAATTAAACCACACAATTAACCAACTTGATCTCAGTGATAGTAATAGGATAATGCACCCACCGAAAGCACAGTATACCTTCTTCTTGAATATGCATGGAATGTTCTCCAGAACAGATCACATTTTAGGTCACAAGGCAAGCATCAGTAAATTAAGAAATACAGAGATAATACAAAGCATCTTCTCAGATCACATTACTACAACATTAGAAATTAATAACAAGAGGATAAAGAAGAGAAAAACATACATTTGGAAGCTGAACAACACCTTGCTTAAATGACTGGGTACTGAAAGAAATAAAAAATTAAATTAAAAAGTTCTTGAAACAAATGAAAATGAAAACACAACATAGTAATCTTCTGGGAAATAGCCAAAGCAATAATCAGAGTTCAATTTATAACAATAGGCAAACACATCAAAAGGCAGGGATAAAAATGACTAATGATTTTGTAACCCAACATCCCCAACCAATTGAAAAAGAACAGCAAGAAAACCTGACACCTGCTAAAAGACATGGAAATTATAAAAATTAGGACAGAAATAAATGAAAGAAAAAAACACCAAAAAACCACAAACAAACAGAAAAACAATTGAAACAATCAACAAAACTAAGAGTTGGTTCTTTGAAAAGGTCAATAAAAACAACAAACTACTAGCAAAACTAACAAGGGAAAAGATGCAAATAATCTGATTAAAAGATGAAAAGGACAATGTCACAATAGTATCAACTAAAATAAAAAGGCTAACAATGGAATATTATGAAAAACTATACCGAAACACATATAAAAACCTAGAGAAATACTTAGAAATTCACAATCTACCTAAACTGACACAAACTGAAACTGAACACTTGAAAGACCCATTATAAAAGAAGAAATTGAGAAGGTAATAAAACAAATTCCAGCCAAAAAAAGTCCTGGACCAGAGGATTTTACAAGTGAATTTTATCAAGCGTTCAGAGAAGAACTGTCTTCAATGCTACATAAACTATTTCAGAAAATAAAAATAGATGGAATTCTCCCAGACTCCTTCTATGAAGCAAACCTATCCTTGATACCAAAGCCAGGTAAAGACACTACCAAAATAGAAAATTATATACGAATATCTCTCATCAACAAAGAGGCAAAAATCCTAAATAAAATCCTGCCCAATAACTCAATGATAATCAAAAAAAGAATTCATCATGACCAAATGAGATTCATAAGAGGTATGTAAAGATGGTTCCACATAAGAAAAACAATCAGTGTAATTTATCACATTAACAAAGCAAAGAATAAGAATCTAATAATTCTATCAATTGATGCAGAAAAGGCCTTTGAAGAAATAGACCAACTTTGCCTGATTAATACACTCAACAAAATAGGATTAGAGGGGAATTTCCTCAACATAGTAAAAAGCATATATACAAACCCGAGAGCAAACATTGTTCCCAATGGAGAGAGATTAAAGGCATTCCCTTTGAGAACAGGAACCAGACAAGGATGCCTACTATCACCTCTCTTATTCAATATTGTATTGGAAGTCTTAGCAAAAGCATTAAGACAAGAGAAGGAAATAAGAGATATACAAATTGACAAAGAGGAGGCAAAATTATCTCTATATGCAGATGATAGTATACTTAGAAATTCCTAAAAACTCAGTAAGAAAACTACTTGACATAGTTGACAAATTCAGCAAAGTGGCAGGATACAAGATCAACATACAAAAATCAATTGGATTTCTCTACAGTGACAAAGAGAATACAAAACTGGAGCTAAGAAAAAAAATAGCCATCATAATAGCTAATCACAAGATTAAATACTTGGGAGTAAACCTAACTAGACACACAAAGGGTCTGTTCAAAGAAAATTACAAAACATTACTACAAGAAACAAAAAGAGACATGGAGAAATAGAAGAATATATATATATATTTTACAAATTCTTATATATTTTTTATATATTTTATGTATATTTTCATATGTATATGTATATATATATATGTATATTCAAAGGACATTCAGATGGTGAAGAAGCACATGAAGAAATGTTCAAAATCACTAGCTCTAAGAGAGATGCAAATCAAGACAACAATGAGATATCATCTCTCCCCAGTTAGAGTAGCAAACTTCCATAAAGCAGCAAACAATAAATGCTGGTGATATTGTGGAGAAACTGGAATTCTTATTCACTGTTGGTGGGAGTGTCATATGATGCAACCAGTATGGAAGGCAATTTGGCACTTTCTCAAAAATTTGGAAATAGAACTACCATTTGACCTAGCAATTCCATTACCGGGAATATATCCTAAAGAAACCAGAATTGCAACCCAAGGAGATATATGTACCCCTGTGTTTATTGCTGCTTTGTTAATAATAGCAAAATATTGGAAACAACCCAAGTTCCCATCAACATACAAATGGATAGTGAAACTGTGATATAGTCACACAATGGAATATTATGCAATATTGAATAACAAGGAACTCATGAAATATACAAAATGGGTAACCCTAGAGGAAATTATGTTGGGTGAAATATCTCAATCACTAAAAGGCAAATATTACATAATGCCACTGTTATAAAATATGACTGACATCAGGATTGGTAGAAAACTAAGAAAATAGAAGATAAGTAACATATATTGCATTGAAACAGGTAAGCAAGATAATTGTTTAAAAGGGATATATGATTAGGTATTATTTGCATGGCAAGAGTCCAGAATAAGAGCTGCATAGTAAAGTGGACTGGGGTTTTGTGTAATAATGAAAGAATTTTTTTTCTTCTCAAAGAGAAAAGGGAACTAGGTGGGAGAGGAGTGGACAGGGAGGAAAATGTGCAACAATGAATGAATGGAAATCCAAGTTCTCTATAATCTTTCATTAAAATCTCAATAAAAAAGACTATTTTAATAAAGACTAAAGAGTAGAAAACCTTGTGAAACCCTGAGACCAGAAGGACTAAATGGTGCTCAGGTATCACATCTGATAATGTAAAAGAAATAACAATGTAATGTCCCTGATAGAGTGTGAGAAAAATATGAAACAAAACTAAACTCATTAAATGGAGTACACATATTAGTCAGTGAGGAGACAGGTGTGGTTGAATTCCTAAGGTAATAGCCCTTTGTCATTCTTCCAACTTGTAACTAAACCTCCTTGTAGCACAACTTTCAGCCAAGTAATAGACAAACTTGTTAAGGGAGCAATAACACCAAGGGAAAAACACAGTTCTTAGAACAATTAAGTATACAAGAAGAATAAGGTAATGTTTACCTAAGAATAAAGTTCAGAAGGCAAGAAGCAATTGGAAGGGATAAATGGAAATGGGAAACAGAGGGGGAAAAGTGCAAAGTATTATCATGACACTGTAACATTTATCCACTGACTCAGCCTCTTGTTTGAGGGCTATCCCTGGGGGATTAATCTACCTTACAGTCTGATTGTTGATTTCAAAGGATAGCTCAAGAAGACAAAGCAAAATATTATAATGGATGTGCAAAGAGGTGAAGTCAGAAAATGAAAAAGGAAGAACTCATGCAGCATTTCTCGCTGTGAAAGAATTGTTAAAAAAAAAAACTAAAAAACAATTCAAGCCTCAAGTTGCAATACTCAAAGTTGCCATGTGCAAAATTTTCAAGAAGCATCAAAGGAAAATGGAAGAAATACAGAGTCACTATACCAAAAATAATTAATCAATACTAAAAAACTTCAGGAAGTACCACATGAAAAAGGGCCAAAGGTAACAAAGGGAGAATTTCAAGCTGCATTGAAGACAGAAGCAAAAAAATAAGACCCCAGGGATAAATGGGATACAGATTGACATGTTTCAGCTAACAGATGGAACTCTGGACATGTTCCTCAGTCTATACTAGAAAATTTGGAGGTTAGCTACTTGACAAACTGAGTGGAAGAAATCCGTATTTGCTCCCATTCTCAAGAAAGGTGATTGAATAGAATGTGAAAATTCTCAAACAATATTAATATCATATGCAAGCAAAATATTGCTGAAGATCATAAAAAAATGACTGGAACAGCACCTTGACAGGGAACTGCCAGAAGTTCAAGTTGGGCTTAAAAGAGACTGTGGCGCCAGGTATATCATTACTGATATTAGATGGGTCCTGGCTGAGAGCAGAGAATACCAAAAAAATGTATGTTGGTGTTTTCTTGACTTTTGACTGTATAGATCTCAATAAACTATGGCTGGCATTGCTAAGAATGAGAATCCCAGAGAATATAGGTATGCTCATACAAAATCTATACCTAGACCAAGAAGCTATTGTCTGAATGGAAAACAAAAAAACAAACAAACAAAAAAAACCACAAAACACCACCAAAAAACAAAAGAAAACAAAAACCCAAAACACACTACATGGTTTAAAACCAGGAAGGATGTGTGTCAAAGTTATATCTTTTCTCTATATCTGTTCAATCTGTATTCTGAGAAAACTATTTATAAAGCTTATCTCAATGAAAAAGAATGTAAAAACTGGAGGAAGACTCATCAGCATTAAGCTGTTGGCACAGCCTTGCTTACTCAAAGTGAAGAGGACTTAAAATGCTTGCTGCTGAAGATCAAAGACTACAGTCTTCAATGTGGATTGCATCTCAACATCAAGTAGACAGAAATAATCACCAGTGGAGCAATAAATAACATCATAAAAGATGGAGAAAGACTTGAAACTGTCAATGATTTCATCTTATTTGGGTCCACAATCAACACCCTTGATACCTCCAATCAGGAGATCATGAGACACTTTGCTTTGGGCAAGTTTGTTGTCAGGGATCTTTCCAAAAGAGCAAAGATGTTAATTTGACGACAAAAGTAGGCCTGATTCATACCATGGTCTTTTCAGTCACTTGCTATGCATCTGAGAGCTGTTGTTGTGCTGTTATGTGCCATTGAGTTGTCTGTGACTCATAGCGACCCCATGTGCAACAGCTCTAAATTCTGCTCTATCCTGTGCCAACCTTATTGTTTCTGACACACCTACCCCCATTAACTCAGTCTTTGAATCAATCCATCTCATCAAGGGTCTTCCTCTCTTGTGCTGTCCCCCACTCTCCCAAGTATGACATCCCTCTCCAAGGACTGGTCCCTCCTTGCAATATGACCAAACTATGTCAGACAAAACTTCAGAATCTTTGCCTCCAAGGATCAGCCTAGTCTCACCCTCTCTAAGATGAACCTGTTTGTTCTCCTAGCAGTCCATGGTATATTCAATACTCTTCTCCAGTATCATAGCTCAAAGGCATCAATTCTCCTTTTGTCATCCCTAGTAATTGTCTAGCTTTCTGATGCATAGCAAGCAGACTATGGCCTAAACCAGGAGCATCTTAGTCTCCAGACTGACGTAGTTGTTCTTCAGTACTCTGGAGAGGTTTCTGACAGTAGGCTTTCCCAATGCCAATGCATTTCCTCTTTTAATTTTGTGGCTGCTGGTATCAAGAGTGTTGATTATGGAGTCAAGCAAACTAAAGCTGTTAACAATCTCAATCCCTCCACCATCTATTATGATGCCCTGGTCATAAAATTGTTATGCACTTGGCTGCTAATCAAGAGGTTGCCAAGTCTAACATACTAGCATTCTGCAGGAGAAAGATGAATATTCTATGTCTGCAAAGATTCACAAGTCTGGAAACCCTGTGGGATAATTCTTTGTTCTGTAGTAGTACAATTAGTCAGAATCTATTCAAAGGCAATGTCATTGGTTTAGGGTTTACCTTGTAGTCGAGTCACTAGGCAAGCTTTAGTGATGTCCAAAAAACCTTTCAGCAAAAGAAGATGAAATACAAAGCACTTTAAGTAGGAGCTGTCAGCATGCTGGGAAAAATCTTCACCTAAATCTACAGATGAGTATAGGTGGGCCAAGGGGTGAGAAGGGCTATAGAGACAGAAGGAAAAAATATTTTTTCCTCTGAATGGAAGCCATTTTCTTTCATATTTTTTGTTGCACTCTAGGGGGAATAATGAAGCAATCTGCGTTATGTAGATGACACAACCCTGCTTGCTGAAACTGAGGAGGACCTCATGCACTTGCTGTGAAGGGTCAAGGACTGCAGCCTTCGGTATGGACTGAGGCTCAATGTCAAGAAGACAAAGATTCTCACCACTGGACCAATTGGCAGCGTCAGGATGGATGACGAAGAGATTGAGATTGTTCACAGCTTCAGTTTGCTCGGCTCCACAGTCAACACTCTTGGCACCAGCAGTCAGGAAATCAAAAAGCGCATCGCGATGGGAAAGTCTGCTGTTAGGGACCTCTCTAAGGTACTCAGGAGCAACAGTGTCTCTCTGGAGACTAAGGTGCACCTGATACAGGCCATGGTCTTTGCAATCACTTGTTATGCATCAGAGAGTTGGACAATGACTAGGGAGGACAGAAGGAGAGTGGATGCTTTTGAGCTGTGGTGCTGGAGAAGGGTACTGAATGTAACATGGACTGCCAGGAAAACAAACAGATTCATCTTGGAGAGGATTAAACCAAGCTACTCCTTGGAGGCAAGGATTCTGGGGCTTCGTCTGACATACTTTGGACATGTTACCAGGAGGGACGGGTCCTTGGAGAGGGACATCATGCTTGGGAGGGTGGAGGGACGACGCAGGAGGGGAAGACCCTCTATGAGATGGATTGACTCAGTGACTGGGGTAATCGGGATGGGTGTGTCAGAGGCGGTGCGGTTGGCGCAGGATAGAGCAGGGTTTAGGGTTGTTGTGCATAGGGTCGCTATGAGTCGCAAATGACTGGAGGGCACATAACAACAACAACAACATGTTTATACTTAAGGAGACCCAGAGGGAGGTGGCTGAACTTTTCCTAATCTTCCTTTCGCAGAGATGATACTTCAACAGAGCCTTCCTGCTGTGCAATCTCTAAAGAATTAGTGGGACCCACACTGATCTTGCTCGTGCTGCATCCTCTCATTCATCTTCTCCTGCCTCCCTATGGTTTGTGGTGGTGATGGCATTTCATGCAAATTTTTCTAATGAATATACCAAGTTCATTCTTTTGCACTAATCAAGCCAATATTACTTATTTGTATTATTCTTCTGCTGAGTCAAAGTTTACAGAGAAATTGGTTTTTAAATCAATATTTTTTACAAATTGTTTTATAACCTAATTGCAATGCCCACATTTTAATCACACTCTTACTTCTTCTTCACTAGGATTCTAATTTCCCTTCATGCTATATTGTCCTACCTTCTGATCTTTCTCTCTGGGATCATAGTGCTTCTATAATATTACAAGACTGACTTTTCTAAGGGAGTGACCAACTTCCTGGTATTATTGTTCACCTTACAAACATGTCTATTGTTTGGCTGAAAAATGAGATAAAGGAGTGAAAATTAGACAGATTCCTGAGGGCCATAGTCTTGGCAATCTACCAGTCTTTGTTAGACTGGCAAGAAATGAAAACAGTCTTTCACTCTTACCTTGCATCATTACATTTTGCTGAACTTTCCCTCCTCCGGTAATATAATGTGATAAAAATATTTTCTTTTGCGAAATCTGTATTCTGATCTAAGTGTCTTAGATTCCTAGTTATTCTGT
The DNA here is from genome assembly GCF_000299155.1 of Elephantulus edwardii. Lineage (NCBI taxonomy): Eukaryota > Metazoa > Chordata > Mammalia > Macroscelidea > Macroscelididae > Elephantulus > Elephantulus edwardii. The sequence continues at coordinate 463,174 of NW_006400184.1, read as the reverse complement.
AACAGAAATCTCCCAAGTGGGTGGTTTCTAAGAACAGACATTTATTTTTTCATAGTCCTAGGGAAATTTTCTGCCGGGGACCTCTCCAGAGTACAAAGACTAAGATGTACCCGATCCAAGTCATAGTATTTGCAATTGCTTACTATTCATCAGAGAACTGATCAATAACTTAAGGATTATAGGGAAAGAATTGATGCCTTTGAATTGTAGTGCTGAAGAAGAGTAGTGAACATACTCATGGACTGCCAGGAAAATAAACATGTCTATTCTTGAAAGGGTGAGACCAAGCTGCCCTTGGAGGCAGGATTTTGAAGCTCCATCTTACATACTTAGGGCATGTTGCCAGGAGGGGCCAGTCCTTGGACAAAAACATCATACTTGGAAGGGTGGAGGGTCAGGGCAGGACAGGACAATCCTAGATGAGATGAAATGACACAGTAACTGACATAATGAGTGTAGGTGTGTCAAAGTCAGTGAGATTGGCTCAAGATAGGGCAGGGTTCAGAGCTATTGGATATTGGGTCTCTATGAGTCTTAGGCAACTTGATTGCACATAACAAGATGTTCAAATTCCAATCTGACTTAATCTTGTCACTTATGTCCTTATAGATGATCCTCACATGACTTTTCTTCCCCTTGTGCATCTATGTCTAAGGATTCAGTTTAAGATTTACCCTATGCTGGTATGGCCTTATTAACGTAAACAATGAAAACCCCATTTCCAGAAAAAAAAAAAAGGATTTCACCCACATGTCCAGGGATTTGAATTCGAACTCATATATTTTTGGATGAAGGGACAGAAAAGAAGTAAAGTTCAATAGAAAAACCTAGAAATACTTCTTTTCTTTTGGGATACTTTGTATGGGATAAGGGGCAGAATATCTACTAAAAAAAGATGACGCTTTCTTGGTCTTGCTTAGGGGATGCACGCACAGGTCACAAAACTCCAGCTCAAACGCTCTGCCATGGAGTCAGTGACTACTCACAGTGACCCTCTGCTGAGTGTCTGTATGGGGGTAGACTGTCCACCATTTTCCCACAAAACAGAAGTTGAGTGTTTTTTGTTTTTTTTTTTTTTTTAAAGCCTACAGCACCCGGTATTCCCAGGCGGTCTCCCATCCAAGTACTAACCAGGCCCGACCCTGCTTAGCTTCCGCGATCAGACAAGATCGGTAGAAGTTGAGTGTTAACTGCTGATCTTTCAGCTCTCAGGGCAATTTATAATCCACTATCCACTATACGAGATTTCCTTAAGTGAAAGAGAAAAAGAAGTGAGGTAGAGAAGGAAGGGAAGCAAATGTTCCTGGGCTGGGCACAAATTAGGCAGGATGAAAGCCTGGAAGAAGCTAACTAGAGGAAAATTAATGGTGGGAGTGGAGAGATTTAAAGTTGAGTATATTCTTGTGGTAAAAGAATAAATTATCAAAGTACTTATACATGTCAGTCATTTTCTTAGATGCTAGAAACACAAAGATGAATTGGCCAGGTCTTTTCCCTTGTAAAGGAGTTCTTCTGGCATTATTTATATCCTGTTGTACTTCTACATATTTCCTGCTCACAAAAAAAATGTTGCAAAATCCACCAGTTGTACCTTGGGACAAAGACAAGCAGTCTCTTGTTAATACAGTTCACAGCTTCACAAACCAAACAGAGAATTACTAAATCAGAACTGACTCAAAGGCACTGAGTTTAAGAGTGAAAAAGGTCATCCCACTCTCCAATAAGCCTTATATTGAAGACTCAATCCTAGCTTTGTTTACAAGTGACTGAAGGTACCTTATTTTTCCAAGAACCCTCCTGCCCAAAGGTTACATGCTCTGGTCTCCTGGTTTTGCTAGTGCCTGTTCTCAGCCACCATCTCTCACTGCCTTTGGTGTTACACTCTCCTTACTGTCTTCAGAACACTTACCAGAATTACATCTGTTGTCTGTAATTCTAAAACAGTCTTCTCAAAGCTATCTAGGCTTTTATTGCTTAAAACTCTTAAACTCTTTAATGCCTTAAAACTCTTCCAGCTGCCATTAGTAAATCAGGGCCTGACTCATTGTCAGCTAACACAATAATTATAGATCTTTACTGAGTTTACTTTGAAATCTCAGAGAATCATGGTATAGTGAGTTCCATTGTGGACACCTTCAGATATATCATAATTTCAATGAGTCCTCAAATGCAGTGACTTTATACTAGAATGCCAGTTTGGACTGGGATATTATAACTCTTTCCCTGATCATTGGGATTTTGCGAAGATAAACATTTTGAAACGGGTCACAAAATGCACTCACTTTAATAGCTGGCACAGAAATACACACTAAATTTAAAATGGGGAGAGGGGGAAGTACAGTGGTGGAATTGTCTTCCACATAAAAGACCCAGGCTCAATTTCCAGTTTGTGCACCTTATATGTAACCATCACACATGCCATTGGAAGCTTCCATGTTGTTGTGATGCTGAAGAGATTTCAGTGAAACTTACAGATGAAGTCAGACCCGAAAGAAACACCTAGTAATCCAGTTCTGAAGATATGCTAATGAAAATCAGTACAATGGCTTGCCCAGCATTCCTCTGTGAGAAGAACATAGACCTACTCAGTGCGTTGTTTCATTATGCACAGTCCTTATGTGTTGAGATGACTAGCAGCAACCATGAATTTAACATGTTGTGATTATTATCATCAGATAACTGTTAAGTGTTTTATCCCTGAAATTGTGCTTGCCAGATTTAATACATTTTCTTATTGGTACAAAGACTCATAATTAACTTCTTTCAAGTTTTCATTTTGGCCACCATTCCTTCTCTAAGGAGTTCTTCGGTGGCGCAATGGCTAACCAGCCCTTTGGTTGTGCTAGCAGTTCAAACTCACCTAGAGCTGTCTTAGAAGAAAGGCTTGAAGGTCAGCTTTCTTGAAGACCCTTTGGTGTACAAAGACGTTTTTCTGAAACACATGGGGCAATCATGAGTCGGAACACCTCAACTACTGGAACTTTTGTTTTGTCTTTCCCTGCTTTTTATCTCCCTAAAGTGTGCAGTGAACGACACATGAAGTATTAGATTAATAGTTGGGTGTTCAGTGACCCCATATACTATTTGCAAAATCAAAGTGAGTTCAGACGCTGCAGGGATGGCAGAGAGCTATTGGGATAATTGCTGATCTTTCAAAGGGGTAAAATAAAGCTTTGCAGGGGATCTCATCCTTATATTGTTGTTGTTGTTATGTGACATCATGTCGCTTGTGGCTCATAGCGACCCTATGTACAAGAGTCCTCTAAACTCTGCTCTATCCTGTGTCAACCTCATTGTCCCTGACACACCTACTCCCACTACCCCAATCACTGAACTGACCATATCATCTAGAGTCCTCCTCTCCTGAGCCATCCTTCCACTCTCCCAAACATGGTGTGCCTCTCCAAGGACTGGTCCCTGCTTACAACATGCCCAAAATATGTCAGATAAAGCCTCAAAATCCTTGCTGCCTGGCTTCACCCTCTGCAGGACAAACCTGTTTGTCCTCTTAGCAGTCCATGGTATATCCAACACTCTTCTCCAGCACCACAGCTCAAAGGCATCAATTCTCTTTCTATAATCCCTAGTTGCTGTCCAACTCTGATGCACAGCACGCAGTTGCAAAGACTATATAGCCCAGATCAGGTGCACCTTAGTCTCCAGCCTGACGTCACTGCTCTTCTGTGCTCTAGAAAGGCCCCACACAGCTGACTTTCGCAATATAATTAATCTCTTGATTTCCTGGCTGCTGCTACCGAGAGTGCTGACTGTGGGACCAAGCAAACTAAAGCCGTTAACTATCTCAATTTCTTCACCATCCATACTGATACTGCAAATTGGCCCAGTGGTGAGAATCAATCCATATGGAAGACTATAGTCCTTGACCTTCTGCAGCACGCGCTTCAGGTCCTCCCCAGTTTCAGTAAGCAGAGTTGTGTCATCCGCATAATGCAGGTTGTTGATGATTCTTCCACCAATCCTGATGCAATATTCCTCCTCATACAACCCAGCGTTCCGGAGGATCTGTTCTGTATATAGATTGAAAAGGTATGGAGATAGACAGATACAGGTGGATGTCCTTCCCAATATTGAACCATTCAGTGTCTCCTTGCTCTGTTCTGATGACTGCCTCTTGGACCAAGTATAGGTTTTGCATAAACACAATCAAATGTTCTGGGATTCCCATTCTGTAGGGAACTGATCGGGAGCCTCTGTGATGCGGCACCCCCAGATAAAGTAGTTTTGAGGCTTGGAGAGGCAGAGCACCTTACACTGGATTATTATAATGTTGTTGTTGTTGTTGTTATGTGCCGTCGAGTCGTTTCCGACTCATAGCGACCCTATGCACAATAGCCCTAAACCCTGCTCTATCCTGCGCCA
>NW_006400184.1:448219-456934 GCF_000299155.1 Elephantulus edwardii | reverse complement strand
ATACCTTTGACATCCTCCCACAACTCGTCTGGTCTTCGCTCATTAGTGTTCAAGGCCTCAAACCTGTTCCTGAGATGATTCTGAAATTCAGGTGGTTTGAAATCAAAGTCATATTTTGGCTCCTGTGGATTTGGTTTAATTTTCCTCAGCTTCATTTAAGCAAAATATTTAACTTCAGAAATGTCTCATAAATTTGATACAAGTGCCTGTATTAGGTTTAACATCATCTTATTTTTCTGTTTATGAATCTGGGTGGGTTTTTTTGAGACTGAAACAAATGCTATCCATTAGTGAAGAGAAAGTCATTAAATGCCTCCTCTGTCACCATCCATGGCACACTCATCCAGGTTGTGTTTTATGTGCTCACATCAGTTTGAGATGCAGAGATACTAATCCCACAGCTAACCCTCAGTCTTGATCCCTTTGGAAACCCTCCTGAAGCTGTTTCCAGAATATTCCTTATCAGAAGGCACATCACTCTGCTCTGAGACATCAAATTGTTCACTGATCAACTGAGTTGAAGATTCCACAAAAGTAGATTGTTAGAGTTAATATACATTATGTTTGTTGAATAACAGATTTTAAAATTTCAATCATATTTGAAAGAAATGCATCTGAAATGTGTGTGTCCTAGTCAGTAAAAATTTAGATATTGTTGTTTTTGTTGTTATGTGCTGATAAGTCACCTGTGACTCATAGAGACCCTATGTACAATAGCCCTAAACCTTGCTCTATCCTGTGTCAATCTTATTGTCTCAAACACACATAGCCCCTTTACCCCAGTCACTGAATCAATCCATCTCACTGAGGGTCTTCCTCTCCTGTGCTGTCCCTCCATGCTCTCAAACATGATATCCCTCTCCAAGGACTGGTCCCTCCTTGAACATGTCCAAAGTATGTCCGAAGAAGTTTCAGAATTCTTATCTGATTCAACCCTCCCCAAGATGAATCTGTTCATTCTCTTAACAGTATATTCAACACTCTTCTCCAACATCACAGCTCAAAGGCATCAGCACTCCTTCTATCATCCCTAGTCATTGTCCAGCTCTTTCATGCATAGCAAGTGATTAAAAAAGGCGATAGCCTGCATCAGGTGCACCATAGTCTTCAGACTTACATCATTGCTCTTCCATGCTTTGGAGAGGTCTTTGACAATAGACTTTCCCAAAGCAATACATCTTTCAATAATTTATATATAAGTAGGACAGAGAGAAAGTGAGAGAGAGGAAAAGGCAAGAAAAGGAAGGAAAAAGAGAGGAAGGGAGGGAGGGAGAGAGGAAGGAAGGAAGGAAGGAAGGAGAGGGAAGGAGAAGGGAGGAAGGGAGGGAGGGAGGGAGGAAGGAAGGAAATATATACTCAGATGAGCTCAGGTGAAGTGGAGAATTTTCAGAGAAGATCAAGGATGTCTTATGGGATAAAGGGTGATCAAAGTTTCCCAAGGGACAGACGAATCATCACCTTGTCCCTGGTTTGACGTAGGCTATCGAGGACCCTGCTGTCCTAGTTTCTGCGTCAAACATTTCCAGACCATAATCTGAGAAGCAGAGATCTGGGCTTGGCACTAATTCAAATCCCAGGTGGCCTTGTGGCAAGGAGCTGTCTGCAATCCTGAAGGCACGTGGTTTGAATCCACCACCTGCTCAGTGGGAGAGGGATGGGCAATCTCATCCCATGCGATAAGATTAACTACTTCTGACCCCCAGAGATCTTTGTTTCACTTTTTCAGAATAAGTGGCCTTAACTCTAAGATTTATTATAGTTTTGACATTGTATGGCCTAACTACAGTCATCAACTGTCTATCTCTTAGTTTGCCATAGTTCATGATTTATATGTTTGTGTGATTCTAGAAGATACACCATCAGTATTTATTTTAAATACCAGTAGGGTCACCCATGGCACACAGATTTTAGTGGAGTTTCCAAACTAAGTTAGCAGTCAAGTGAGTTAATTGCTTGTCTTACAAATACAGGTCTTCACAATTGCTGTGCACCAAGAATACATCTTCTTAAGCACTCTACAAATATGAACTTGTTTAATCCACACAATAGATGCTGTTGTTTGTTGTTTTGCATCATGGAAACAACTCATAGCTGACCCTACATAAAGTTTTCAGAAGCAGTACATCACAATACAGGAGTTGGTCACCCATCTTTCTCCCCTAGAGCAAAGAGTGAATTAGAATCATGTGCCTGTGATCCCTACACCAAGCCGGTATGAGTAACTACAAATCCCAGAAGTCTGCGGGTCAAGGCCACCTGTAAATTTTGGAGTTCAGACAGCAATGCCCTTGGGCCAGAAAGGCAATAGTATATACAAAATCTATGGGATTTATCAGCCTTCCCTGGAAAACTTGTGTAGCATTGAGGATTAAGTGACTTTGGGGAACAAACTACTGTCTGGCCTGACCACGTGAATCTCCTTAACTCAGGCATCAGGGAGGTTCTGGACATCTTGATAGAAGTGAGAAGCCATTTCTAGAAGGGAACAACAAGCTTCCTCTTTGATCATTCAGGTACTTAGGGGAACAAAGTGCTGTCAAGCCCTCGGCTGCACAGGCCTCAGGCCAAAAAGGGAGCACAAATATATAGGTGCTTCTAAAAACATTGTTGTGGACAAAAGTGAACATTTGAGAGCAATGGCAGCAGTTAGCATCACTGAGGTTCATCAAGCTGTAGCAGGGTGCAGTAAGTTGTGGTAGGCAGCAGGGAGCCACAGAGGGACCCACTAGCTAGGAGCAAGCAAGACAGTGGATATTTGAGAGAGGTACTAGGGAGGGATAACAGCTGATTGCTGGACCAATTGTGGGACCTGATCACCTTTAGCAGGAGGGACTGAGACAGCTGGAGCTCAACTGGTGTGGAAGACGCAGTTCTTGAGGGGAAAATCAAGGTTTCCTGGTTTTTCCATTCAGGTTCTCTCACAACACTCCCCATGTGCATCTGTGTGCACATCTCCCCTCCCTGCCGACACACGCATCTGCACATGCAACCACCCTACTTGCATCTGCTCATGTGCCTGTCCAATCTTCTCCTGGAGCAGTGACATCAGATCAAGAATAGGCTACCACCTCAGACATGAAAAACTCTACCACATCAATGTCCTGAAAGAAGCAGGGTACCTCACTCACCACACAAACCCCAAGAAAGATATCACCCACAAAAAAAAGAAAGAAAAGAAACAGTAGCAATGGATTTCCTGAAGCCAGAAAGTCATATGGAACTTTCTGACACAGAATTTAAAAGAACAATGATAGATTATTTTCAATGGGTGAAAAACAAACTTGAAGAATTACAAGATACTGCAAGCAAAAATCAAGACGAGCTTTAAAAAACAATACAAATCAATACAGAGAAAATAAATGAGACATTAGAGGTGCTAGAAAAACCAGAAACCACGATCCAAAACATGAGGTCCAAGGTTTCAGATGTTCAGATGCTGTCAACATGACGGAGGGATACATGAATAGAGTTGAAGAGATGGAACACAAAATCAGTAAAATAGAAGATAGAATTGCCACCACGGATACACTAAAGCAAAAAGCAGAATGAAAAAAGCAACAAAACAGAAGAAAACCTAAAAATAATGTGGGACACCATCAAGAGAAATAACATGCACATCATCAGTATCCCAGAACAGGAAGAAGCAAATAAAGGCACTGAAAAGTTGTGGAAGAATTACTAGAAGAAAACTTCCCAGGTATAATGAAGATTGAGAGAATACATATTTAAGAACCTGAGTGAACACCACATAGAATAGATGCCAAAAGAAAAACACCAAGACACATCATAGTCAAATTTGCCAAAACCAAAGATAGGTAGAGAATTCAGAAAGTAGCAAGAGAGAAACAAAGAGTAACCTATAAGGGAGAGCAGATAAGAATAAATACCGATTTCTCAGCAAAAACCATGTGAGCAAGAAGACAAAGGAATGGCATATATCAAACATTCAAAGATCACAACTATAAACCAAGAATACTGTACCGAGTAAAAGTGTCCATCAAATATAAAGGAAAGATCAGGATAGTCTCAAAAAACAGAACCTAAGGGAGCTTGTAAAAACAAGACCAGTGATGCAGGAAACACTGAGAGATGTCCTTCTTAGAGAGGTGCCACAGAAAGCAGGATGGCAAAAAGAAAAAAGTAATAGTGATATTAATCACTGATAAAATTAATTTCAATGCAAAAACCATCACAAAGGACAAAAAAGGTCATTACATAATGCTTAACGGGTCAATAGAACAAGAAGATATAACAATAATAAATATCTATGCATCAAATGAAAGACTTGCAAAATATATAAAACAAGCATTAATAAAACGGAAAAAAGAAATTAGACAACACTACTATAGTGGTTGGAGCCTTCAATACACCACTCTCAAGAAAAGATAGAACTACCAGAAAGAAACTCAACAAAGATACTGAAGAATTAAACCACACAATGAATCAAATAGACCTCATAGATATTTACAGGATAATGTACCTGAAAAAGAATCACAGTATACCTTCTTTTCCAATGTGTATGGAACATTCTCCAGAATACATCACATACTAGGTCACAAGACAAGCATCATTAAATTAAAAAACATGGAAATAACACAAAACATATTCTCAGACCACAATGCTCAAAATTAGGAATTAATAACAATAGGATAAAGGAGGAAAAACCTTACATTTGGAAGCTGAACAACATCTTTCTTGAATGTGAGTGGGTACTAGAAGAAATAAAAAGGAAATTAAAAAGTTTCTTGAAACAAATGACAATGAAAACACCACTTACCAATACCTCTTGGAAACAGCAAAAGCAGTATGCAGGAATTAATTTATAGCAATAAGGAAACACACCGAAAGGTAGGAAAAAATGACCATTGACTCTCTAACTCAACATCTCCAACAAATTGTAAAAGAACAGCAAGAAAACCTGACACCTTCTAAAAATGTTGAAATTATAAAAATCAGAGCAGAAAGAAAGAAAAAAACAAAATAACCATTGAAACCACCAACAAAACCAGGAGTTGGTTCTTTGAAAAGTTAACAATGAAATCCACAAACCACTTAGCAAAACTAACGAAAGAAAAGAAAGACATAAATAATCCAAATAAGAGATGAAATAGCAACATCACAAGAGAACCAACTAAAATAAAAAGGCTAACATTGGAATATTATTAAAAACTATACTCAAACAAATATGAAAACCTAGAGGAAATGGACAAATACTTAGAAATTCACAACCTACTTAAATGGTGGACATAAACCATATTGAACACCTGATCAGACAACTGAAGAAGTTGAAAAAGTAATAAAACAACTTAAACATTCAAAGAAGAACTGTCACCAAGTCTACATAAACTATTTCAGAAAACAGAAAAAAATGGAATTCTCCCAGACTCATTCTATGAAGCAAATATACCTTGATACCAAAGCCAGGTAAAAATACCACCAAAATAGAATACAATAGGTCTATGTGTCTTATGAACACAGATGCAAAAATTCTGAATAAACTCTTGGCCAGTAGAATTCAAGGATACACTAAAAAAAAATAATTCACCATGACCAAAAGGGATTCATAACATGTATGCAAGGATGGTTCAACATAAGAAACTCAATCAATGTAATTCATCACATTAACAAAGCAAAGAACAAAAAACACATGATCCTATCAGTTGATGCAGAAAAAGCCTTTGACAAAATTCAACACCCTTTCCTGATTAAAACACTTAACAAAATAGGATTAGAGGGGAATTACCTCAACATAGTAGAAAGTATATATGCAAACCCAAGAGCAAACACTGTTCTCAATGGAGAGAGATTAAAGCCGTTCCCTTTGAGAACAGGAACGAGGCAAGGATACCCATTATTACTTCTCTTATTCAATATTGTATTGAAAGTCTTAGCAAAAGCAATAAGACAAGAGAAGGAAATAAGAGATATCCAAATTGGCAAAGAGGATGTAAAATGATCTCTATATGCAGATTATATGATAGTATACTTAGAAAACACTAAAGACTCAGCAAGAAAACTACTGGGCATAGTTGACCAATTCAGCAAAGGAGCAGGATACAAGATCAACATACAAAAATTCACTGGATTTCTCTACCATGACCAAGAGATTACAGAACTGGAACTAAGAAAAACAACACCTTTCACAATTGCTAATCACAAGATTAAGTACTTGGGAATAAATCTAAGTAGAAGCACAAAGGATCTATTCAAAGAAAATTACAAAACATTACTACAAGAAACAAAAAGAGACCTGGAGAAGTGGAAGAATATCCCTTGCTCATGGATAGGAAGTCTCAATATTGTGAAAGTGACAATAACATCAAAGGCAATCTACATATTCAATGCAATTCCAATGCAAATACCAATTCCATTCTTAAACAAGATGGAAAAAGCAATTTCCAATTTCATTTGGAATGAAAAGAGGCTCCAATAAGCAAAGTACTCCTTAAAACTGGAAACAAGGTAGGAGACATCTCACTCCCTAATATGAAATCATACTACACTGACGTGGTGATCAAGACATCCTGGTACTGGTAATCCAGAAATTAGCCTATCTACCTATGGCTAACTGATTTTTGACAAGGAAATGTAATCAGTTAAGTGGGGAAACTACAAACCTTTTAACAAATGGTGCTGGCAAAATTGGAAAACTATCTGCAGAAAACTCAATCAAGATCCACACCTCACTCCATATACAAAAACCAACTCAAAGTGTATCATGGATGTAGGATTAAAACCAAGGACTATAAACTTCACTGAAAAAAAAGTTGGAAGAATCCTAGAAGTCCTAATCCACAATATAAACAGTCTTCCAAGCATCCTGAAAAGTCTACAACCAGGAGAGGATAAAATAGATGAATAAGACCTTCTAAGAATCAAATCTCTATGCACATCCAAAAACTTCACCAACAGAGTAAAAAGAGAGGCTGCAGGCTGGGAAAAAAAATGTTTGCTAATGACATGTCAGATAAAGGACTTATATTTAGAAGTGATAAAATAATTGAGCACTACAACAAGATAAATGTAAACAACCCAACTGAAAAATGGACACAGGATATGAACAGACACTTCCCAAAGAAGACATTCAGATGGCCAACAAACACATGAAGAAATGTTCCAAATCCCTAGCTCTAAGAGAGATGCAAATCAAAACAACTATGTGATATCATCTCATCACAGTAAGAATAGCAAAATTTAACAGAACAGAAAACAACAAATGCTGGTGAGACTGTGGAGAAACTGGAACCATTATTCAATGTTGGTGGGAGTGTAAAATGGTGCAACCACTATGGAAGGCTGTATGAAGCTTTCTGAAAAAGATGCAAATAGAGATATTATTTGACTCAGCAATTCCACTACTGGGAATACACCCTAAAAAAGCCCCATAACTGCCACCCAAACACACACATGCACACCTGTATTTATTTTGGCTTTGTTCACAATAGCAAAGAGTTGGAAACGATCCAAGTGCCCATCAACATACAAATGGATAGAGATGCTCTGGTATATTCATCCAATGGAAAACTATGTTGCATTGAAAGACCAGGAACTCATGAAATATTACTCAAAACATTACACAAAAAAGGACATTATGCTGAGTGAAATATCTCAGTCACAAAAAGACAAATATGGCATAATGACACTGTTATAAAAGATGACTGATATGATTAGATATTATTGTTATGGCAGGAGTTCAGAATGAAGGTAGCACAGTAGAGTGAACTTGAGGGGTGGAACTGAGTAACAATGAAATAATTTTTTCTTTTACTTTTCAAAAAGAAAAACAAACTGGGGAGAGGGGTGGGCAAGGAGAAAAGTGCAACAATGAATGAATGCAAATCCAAAATCTCTGTAAAGTTTCATGAAAAGAAATTTTAAATAAAAATTAATTAATTAATAATAAACAAAAAAAGAATCATGTGCCTGTGGGTTGACAACAAAATTCCTTACCACTAGCCTACCAAAGCTCCCTACTATGTTAGTAGTTGCTATCAGGTCAGTTCCAAGTAGTGGTGATCTTACATGTATCAAGTGGAACTACACTTTAGGATTTTCAAAGCTGTGAAATTTTAAAAGTAGATTGCCAGTCTTTCTCTCGTGGAGGCCCAGAAGTATTCTGTAAACTTTTGTTTTAAGACTCTTGTCTGAGATAGTATTACCAAATGCTTGTCTGTATTTTTCTTTTCATCCTGTTGGAAAAACTTTTGATGTGCACAGAGATTTAATCCTTAGAAGATCCCATGCTGACTGCATCACAAAAGACTGACAGCATCATGATATGGTCATAATCAAAGAAATCGTGATGGCTTGAGACTTAGGCTATCACATCAGGGGCTGGTCAATGGGAGACAGGTGTTGAATGTTGTAGGCAAAAGTAGGTAGGGTTGGTGGTGGAGTAGGGAAAGAGTGGATAAAAAAAACAAAACACACACACACAAAACAATAAAACCAAGAAAATATTTAGTGCGGTGGGCAGCAACATTGAATATTGGTATTTTTTCGAACTGGTAAATATTTTTCATCTGCTCTTTTCTGTAGATTGCTTGTCTGTCAGATACTGTTGTTGTTGTTGTTGTTGTTATGTGCCATCGAGTCATCTGCGACTCATAGCGACCCTATGTACAACAGCCCTAAACTCCACTCTGTCCTGTGCCAATTGCACTGTCTCCGACACTCCCATCCCAATTACCCCAGTCACTGAATCAATCCACCTCA
>NW_006400184.1:444232-446749 GCF_000299155.1 Elephantulus edwardii | reverse complement strand
TCCAGGACAAATCTGTTTGTTTTCCTAGCAGTCCATGGTATTCTCAATACTCTTCTCTAGCACCACAGCTCAAAGGCATTAATTCTCCTTCTATCCTCCTTGGTCATTGTCCAACTTTCTGATGCATAATAAGTGATTGCAAATAGGTACTGATTTTCAAAATCATTACTGCTGCTTGCTGCATAGTATTCCATCAGGTGAATGTATCATAATTTCTCAAGCCACTCAATTGTGGTTGGATATTTGGACTGTTTTCATGTTCTTTTTTTATGTGTATTGTTTTCTTTTTATGATATGCTCTGCATCACTCTATCATTACATATTATACTTTTGTGTGTGTGCTTTAAAAAAAAATTTTATACTGGTTTACTTACAAAATTTTCCACACTGGATCCAGCTGGGCCTTCGAAGGGCCTTTAGCATCTTGAGGAGGGACACACGTATGAAACACTCGGCAATCTTATGGCTTTCTTTTCATCCCAAGTGGGTGCTAGCAGAGGGGACTTGACAGATGAATTAGGGGTCTCTGGTGCAGAGTCTGCCAACATATGGACTTGCTGGAATTGTTAAATACTGAAATATTTCGCCACCTCTGCAGGCTGAGGGCTGAGGGCCAGTGTGTTCTGAATCTTGGTTCCAGCTGGACTTTAGGAGGTCCTCTCACATCTTGAGGAAGGACACACATGTATGAAATGCTCAGGGATCTTATGGCTTTCTTTTCATCCCAAGTGAGTGTCAGCAGAGGGGACTTGCCAGATGAATTGGGGGTCACTGGTACAGAGTCCGCCAGCATTTGGGCATGCCGAAATTGTAAATTACTGTAAGACCTGAGAGTGGCAGTCCCTTGGGGCTGTTTTTAATTGCTTTTGGTCAATCTTTTTTCCTAATTTTATTATTATTATTATTAATGAAAATTTACAGAGACTTTGGATTTTCGTTCATTCATTGTTGCACTTTTCTCCCTGCCCATTTCCTCCCCCAGCAATTCACTCTTCTCTTCTTAAAGTTAAAAAAAACCTCAAACAAACTTTCATTGTTGTACAATCTCTCCCCTCAAGTCCACTCCTCTATGCAAACTTCTAGGTCGTATAGGCCTTGTCTGTCCACTAGCTGTACAGAGGTAACTCGTGGTTGCTGTGAAGCTGAACACTGTGACACTGATATGTCAAATGTGATAATGGTTACCCATGGTGTACAGTGTTTGGTGGAGCTCCTGAATTAAAACAAGCTTGGAAGCAGGAGTGGCATCCACTTCTGATATAGCTTGCCTTCAGAAACCCTATGAACCCGGAGAAAGGATGAAAATTATGCAAGTGGTCAGGTCTTTCATCCATAGGGTGGCTATGAGTCACCAATGACTCGATGACACTTAACAACAAGAGCAAATCAAATCTTTCCTCTTTCTTTTATTCACCCTTCCTCCACCCATTAAATTGTGCCACCCTATGACTAAGCCCCCTCCCCCTCCACCATCCTCACCCTTCTGCTTCTCCCTCTCTACCTTAGATCCTTGTACTCGTTCTACAATAATGGTCTTATATAGTATTTGTCTTTATAAGACTGAACTAGTTAACTTAAGATAATGCTCTCCAGTCCCTCCCAAAAATTAGGTGATAATTTACAAAATCATTGCTACTGTGTGCTGCATATTATTTCATTGTGTGAATATATACAATATTCAGTCTATTCCCTTTTGGTTGGACATTTGAGCTATTTCCATGTTCTTGCCATGATGCTATGAACATTGGTGTTATAAGTGGTGGAACAGCTGAGTCATATGGAATTTTTGTGTTCAGTTTTTTGAGTAAATGCCAAACTGTTTTCTAGGCAACAAGTAATAAATGTTGGAGAGCATGTGACAAGATAGGAACTCTTATACATTGTTGGTAGGATTAGGAAATGTTTTCATGATCTTGCAATGGTGAATAATGCTGCTATGAACATTGGTGCACAAATCTCCATTGTGCCTCAGTTCTAATTTCTTGTTGTTGTTTGTGGTTGTATATTCCAAATAGTCAAATAGGTGTGCAATATGGAATTTCTATGTTCAGCTTTCTGAGGAAATGCAAACTGCCTTCCAGGCAGTATCGTTTAAAAATCCCACCAATAATGTATGTGTTCCTATTTCTCCACATCCTCTCCAACATTTATTACTTGCTGTTCTGTTAAACTTTGCCACTGCTACTGGAGTGAGATGGTATCGCATTGTTTTTGGTTTGTATCTATTTTATTGTCAGTGATTTAGAGCATGTGTCTTTCGGCCATCCAAATAACCTTTCTCTGTGAAAATTCTTTTCATTTCTTTCCCCCATTTTGTAATTGTGTTATCAGTCTTTTTCTAGTGGAGGTCCTGTAGGATTCTGTAAACTTTTGATATGAGACCCTTGTCTGAAATGGTATTGCCAAATGTTTTTCCCAGTCAGTAGGTTTTCTTTTCACTCTGTTGGAAAAAAGGGTTTTGGTTTGTTTTTTTTTTAAATTTAGGTTGTTTATTTTTCATTTCAATGAACATCTACA
>NW_006400184.1:433732-443906 GCF_000299155.1 Elephantulus edwardii | reverse complement strand
TCACTCAGCATAATGTCCTCCAGGTTCACCCATTTTGAATAATATTGCATGAGTTCCTTGTGGAAAAAAGGTTTTGATACACATAGGGATTTAATCTTTAGGAGGTTGCATCCATCAACTTTATCCTCTCCAGATTTCATTATATATTTTTTAATTATCAGTTGTTAAAAAGATGAAAGTTTTCAGAGCAAATTGCATTTCCATTTGACAGTTCATATACAGGACTCTTTGCACTTCCTCTGTGTTTACTGGTTCCCTTTGTCTTTGTTTTTTGCACTTTCCTGTCCACTAAGCTTTATCCCGGGAGAAAAGCTATCCTTTAGATTTCGTATATTTAACTTCCTAAGTAGAGTGTTCCTCCCGGGTGTCATTGATCACCTTGTAGGTCTGTCTATTGTTCTGATGAAAGTGGAGTCATGGGTGTGATTTCAATACCAGACTTAAGGGGAGGCCAAAGACCATGGTTTCAGGGAGTCTCACAGAAAACTTGGCCTTTTTTTATGAGTTTGAGTTTTGTTCCACTTCCTACACCCCCTGCCCTGGCCTTTCTCAGGGACTTCCCTTTGTAATCCCTTTTCAAGCAGTTAGCAGTGAGGCCTGGGCACTTCTGATAATTCTTTTATAATTCTTCTGCTCTCAGGGTCCTAATGAATGAAGTACATGAGGCCTATTAGTGCTTAAGACAAAAAAGTCTTTGATGTTTTTCACTCTTAGTAATCTGTTCCAGACAGGGAAACATCAATCATTGTGCTTTTGATAGCCATTCACACGATTTGAAGACCCCTGGTACTCATCAAGGTAGAATCTAAAGCATTGTAGTTTGTGTTATGCAAATTAACCTTCATATTTCCTTAAACTATGGTCCTGAGTTCCCAGGTCCTGCAGCTCATTTTATCAAGGTATTTGGCTAAGAAGTTTTCAAAAATTTGTCCCTGTTTTGTCTACAATATACATGAATTGGTTTACAGCACATACAAATATATGTGTCAAAATATCATCTGCCAACCTATATAGTATGGGTGTAGGTAATGTCATTCACATATGCAAACCTGATCATCTTTCCTGGCAGCCTATCTATTCACTCATAGATTAATGTCTGGATTGTTGATAATACTAGATTATGTACATGATCGTATTTACATTTATTATCTGTAACTCTCGTGTACCTCTCTGTGTCTTCTTTTTCCTTAATAATATTATGCTGATCACCTCCCTTTATATATTGGATTTCTCTTCACCCAATTTAATAATACATGTCTCTCATCAAGTTACTTTCCTCCTTCCCTTTGCTCCCATCCGTGATAACCATTGAAGAATATTTCTTTCTTTGTGAATACTTTTCCTTAATTTTTATAGTTTTTATATTTATTGTGTGTCTTTGAGTAGGAATCAATTAATAATTGACCCAACAGGTTTACAGAGACAGTAAATTACACAGGAAGAGAATGCCCATCTTTCTCCCACAGCCTGGTGAATTTGAGCCATTAATCCGAGAGAGCCATGAATCCAAGACAGTCATGAATCTGAGAGCTTTGGGACTGCAGTGAATCTTCTTACCACTAGGCCACCATGTGATTGCGTTATTTACTCAGCATAATGTCCGCCAGGCTCATCCCCATTATAGTTATCTCATGGACTCTTCCTCATTATTAAATGTTGCATAACATTCATTCTATGTCAGTAGCATAGTTTGCTGATCCATTAATCTGTTAATGAACATTTAAATTGCTTCTGTGTTTTTACTATTGTGATTAATGCTGCACTGAACATGAGTATACATCTATCTATTTATATTCTGAATGTAGAATGTAGAATTCACCTTTTGATGGAAGGAGTATTAGAGAATTTATGGAGAGGGAGTTCTGGTGGATTAGTGGTAAGGAATTGTGCTGCCAGTGAAAAAGTACGTAGTTTGAATTCAGTTGTCCATGGCAGAAAGATGGGTAACCTCCATATATGCAATTTACTGCCTCTGAAAACCTACTGGATGATCAGCTATGAGTTGGTTCTGACTCAATGTTACATACCATGTCATGTCCCAGACAACTCTGGATAAGGCGTCTTCTACCAATCACTGACAAATCTTCAGTAAAGGTGGTTTATCTGAGCCATTAGTGACCAGCACTGCAGTAGCTGGGAGAGGGCCACTGGCCCTGATAATAGAATTTGAGAGCAATTGAATAGACCAAACTTGGAACAGGTGCACCTTAGTCTTTAAACAGACACTTTACTCTTCAGCGCTTTAAAGAGGTTCTTGTCTTATCATTTCTTGGCTGTTGTTACTATGGATATTGATTTTGAATCCAAGTAACATGAAATCTTTTGACTATTTTAATCTTTTCTCCATCTATCATGATGTTGCCTATTGTTCCAGTGGTGAGGATTTTTATTTTCTTAATGCTGAGATATATCTCCTATTGATCTTTTTTCTTCTTCAGTAAAAGCTTCAAGTCTTCCTCACTTTCTGCAAGCAAGGTTGTGTCATTCGCTTAGAGGTTGTTGATGAACCTTCCTCTAATCCTGATGTCACATTCTTCATATAGTGTAGCTTTTCGAATTATTTACTCAGTATGTAGACTGAATAGGTAGAAAGAAAGGACACAATCCTGATGCATAAATTTCCCGATTTTAAATCACAGTGTCTCTTTGTTTTGTCAGAAATCTGCTTCTTGGTTTAAGTATAAATTTCATCTGAACACAATTAAGTATGCCGGGATTCTCCTTCTCCTCAGTGTAATCTAGAATTTGTTATGGTGCACACAGACAAATGCCTTTGCATAGACAATTAAACATAAGTCAGCATCTTTCTGATATTCTTTGCTTTCAGCTAAGACATATCTGACATAATCTTTGCATCACAGCCTCTTCTGAATCTTGATTGAATGCCTGTTGGTGTATTATTCGAATAATTTCTTAAGCACAAATTTACTAGCATATGCTATTAATTATACTGTTCAATAATTTCTTTACTCTTTTGATTAACTCTTTTTGGAATGGAAACAGATATGTATCTTTTCCTTATGCCAGATTTTTCTGGATTCTAAGATAAAAATAATTTAAAAAATAGATCTACTACACAATTATTTAGAATTATTTTTTAGTTTAATTAGAACTCTAAAAAATGCATAGAACTTCATTTAGATGCATTTTCCAGAACTACTCCAAGTATCAGCAAGTGCTGCCATTGCAACTGGAGTCTCTGGCAGTGCAAAAGCTTCATTTATGACTCAATGATTATAGATTCAAGTTCATCCACAGGAGACTGAGATGAAAGGACTGGTGGTGGACTTTCAAAATCCTATGACAAACAATTTTGTTCTGATACATGTGTTGACTCCACAGCAACGGTTTTGTTGTTTTCTTTCTGCCCCTCTCCCCAGTAGAATTGATATATAAAGATGATACTTTGCAAACACACTGATAGTCAGACGAGGGAAGTCAAATGATTACCCCAATGAGATGTTTTTCATTGAGCTGTGCTTCCAATTAACCACATGAAGAAAAAGAACAAAAATCCATTTTTAGGCTATTTTCCAGTTCTTGAATTTTTCTCTGATTCTCATCTTCTGAACACTTTTCTTCCTTAGCAGCAACTTGGCACCAGACATTCTGATCTTTCTTCTGCAAGGAATGTGTGCCTTGGCTGATGGTGGTGGGGATGATACAGCACTCTGAATAGTCATAGTTGCCAGATAAAACACTCTTGATCTGATAAATCTGCTTCAAACCATCTGGCTGCATCACTCAGCAATCCAGCAGCCCCAGCAAATGGATTTGCAGAAGTGCTTGAGGATATTTAATGAGAAAACACCATGTTCTCAAGAGTCTGAATAGAAGTGAGATACTCCCAAGGACATTAACACAGTTTTTAGGTAATTAAAGTTGTTCCTCCATCAGTCCTGTTCTCAGAAACTATCCCATGCTTAAAGGGGGGCTTCTGGGATCCTATCCTTGCAAAACCACCGAATTGAAACTCTAATGATCAAATGACTTTTCCCATTCAAACATATGCAAAAGGCACCAGTAAGCAGTCACTGTCTCTGTCCATCTCTGTTTGTCTCTTCTATTGTCTTTAGCCCAGACTGAGCATAGGTAAGAACTATGAGAACCACAGAGGAATAATTATTAGCCAGCCCTTCAGTTACCAATTCAGAAAAAATAGCATTTTAAAAGGGCATTTTGATACAATGTACCAACATTTATGAAGTGTTGATAGATGCCTAGTTGGATTATGCCCTGGTTTGTGGAGAAGTAAGACTAGGGCTATACTCCATTCATTCCTTTGACTGGATGTCTGCACAACTGCATTACTGATCTTTGCCAAATTTTAAGAAGCATTTTT
This sequence comes from Elephantulus edwardii, assembly GCF_000299155.1. Classification (NCBI taxonomy): domain Eukaryota; kingdom Metazoa; phylum Chordata; class Mammalia; order Macroscelidea; family Macroscelididae; genus Elephantulus; species Elephantulus edwardii. The sequence continues at coordinate 439,564 of NW_006400184.1, read as the reverse complement.
TAAATGCCAAGCATAACTTCATATTTCTGTTGTTATGTATAAGTTGGAACAGACCCATAACTGACCCTCTAGTGGGTTTTCAGAGGCAGTAAATCTCACAGAAGGAGATTGTCCATATATCTCCCATGGAGTAGCTGGTGAATTTGAACTTCTTGCCTTCAGCTTGGCAGCAGAGTTCCTTACCACACAGAGCAAGGGAATACTGCATTTTTTAAAATGAAGAAAGGTGTATATCAGGGTTGTATCCTTCACTATACCTATTCAATCTGCATGATGAGCAAATTATTTCAGAATCTGGATTCTGTGAAGAAGAATGTGGCATCAGGTTTGGAGGAAGACTCATCAACAGCCTTCAATATGCAGATGACACAACCTTGCTTGCTGAAAGTGAGAAGAACTTGAAACACTTGCTGCAGATCAAAGACTGCAGCTTTCAAAATGGATCTAAACCTCAAGAAAACAAAAATTCTCACCATTATGATAGGCAACATCATAATAGATTGAAACTGTCAATGATGTCATCTTATCAGAGTCCACAATCAATACACTTGGTACCAGCAGTCAGGTGGTCAGGAGACATATTGTATTGGGAAAATCAGCAGACAGGGACCTTTCCAAATTACTGAGAAGTAATGACGTTAGTTTGAAGACTAAATTGTGCTTGATTCAGACCATGGTCTTTTCAATTATTTTCCATGCAGCTGAGAACTGGCTAATGAATAAGGATGACATAAGAAAAATTTATGCCTTTAAGCTGTGGTGTTGGACAAGAGTACTGAATATCTCATGAACTGCCAAAAGAACAAACAGATACATCTTGGAAACAGTTCAGCCAGAGTGCTCCTTGTAGGAAAAAAATGGTGAAGCTTTGTGTCTCATACTTTAGGCATATTGCTAGAAAAGGCTATTCTTTAAAGAGAGAAATAGTGCTTGGAAGTAGGGGGACACAGCAAAGGAGAAGAATACCCTCAATGAGGTGGATTGATAGAGTGACTGCAACAATGGGACCAGAGATTGTGAAGGATGGCACATGATAGGACAGGGTTCAGATCTATTGCTTGCAGGGTTGCTATGAATAGTACTCAACTTGATGGCACTTCACAATAGTAACAAAGGATTATTTCAACCCACTTTTAAACTACTGTTATCTTCACTGAACATCTGAGGTAACTGAGATTGAGAGAGGAAAAATAGTGTGCTGATTTAAGGCCATACATATCTAAGGTTTAGAAATTAATTGCAGATTGTCTGATTCCAGAGCTCAAGTTTAACTACTAATCTACTCATTTCTCACTGAGTGTTCAGAATGTGGAGGCAATTTATTTCTGAACTTTCTGTACAGGAGTATCATCACCTTTATGAAAAAATTCTTAATTCTCACTATCAACGAGTTCTTCCTGCTGCTATTTTTGGATCATGGGACTGGGCCCAGGTTATTACATGAAGGCTGGACCAATGGCTTTGATATGAGGTTGCTGTGGGAAATTGATACCTTCTTTCACCAGGCACGTGCAATCTTTAGTAAGAGAGATCTAAAAGCCAGGATTCTGATAGGAAACAGATGGTTCACTCAAACTGCATGATTTGAGGACTGTTTAATAAAAAGGGCTTCTACAAAGCTGTAGACAGGGTTGTTTTGTTTTGTTTTAAAAAGAGTAGTGGGAAGCAGTTGCCTCCTGTGGAAATGGAGAATATCCTGAGAGGGTGACAACATAGATGGCTGTATGGCATCACTGTGACTTTCAGTAGAGAGGTACCATCCATAAGGGAATCAAAGGAATAAGCAGCTCAGCCTCATTCTTGTCCTGTCTTCTACTCAATCAAAATTCAAAGTTCAGGGAACCATATAACTGGGATGCTTTTCAAATTGTTAGTCTCCTTGGGAACCCAGCAAAAAACCCAGAATGGAATGGAAAACAACAATATAACACAACTTAATGAAGCAGAGATATGTGTAACATGATATGATCATTGTTAATGGCTGTTGAAATGGCCGTCAAGTTATAGCAGAAAAAGTGAGATTTAAACACTCAGCCAATATTGGAGATTTGTTGTTGTTATGTGCCATTGAGTTACTTGCGATTCATAGTGACACTGTACAAGAGTCCTAACCCTGCTCTATCCTGTGCCAACTTCACTGTCTCTGACATACCTACTCTCATTACCCCAATCACTGAATCTATCCATCTCATTGAGGGTCTTCATCTGTGCTGTCCCTCCACCCTCCCAAACATGATGCCCCTGCTTGCAATATGTCCAGATTATGTCAGGTGAAGTTTCAGAATCCTTGCTGACAAGAAGCAGCCTGGTTTCATCCTCTCCAGAAGAAGCAGTTTGTTCTTCTAGCAGTACATATATATTCTCCAGCACCACAGCTAAAAGGCATCAGATCTCTTTCTATCATCCCTAGTCACAGCTCCCTGACACATAGCATGAACTTGTGAAGACTGTGGCCAGATCAGGCACACCTTAGTCTCCAGCCTGATGGCATTGCTCTTCAGTACTCTGGAGAGGTCCCTGACAGCTAACTTTCCCAATGCAATTTATCTCTTGATTTCCTGACTGCTGATACCAAGAGTGTTGATTGTGGAACAAAGCAAACAAACTGAGAACAATCTCAATCTCTTCAACATCCATAATGACGGCCCAGTGGTGAGAATCTTTGCTTTCTTGATGTTGAGCTTCAATCCATATTGAAGGCTGCAGTCCTGCAGCAAGTGCTTCAGATCCTCCTCAGTTTCAGCAGTAGGGTTGTGTCATCTGCATAAAGCAGGTTGTTGATGGATCTTTCTCCAGTCCTGACGTCGTATTTCTCATCATACAGCCCAGACTTGCAGATGATCTGTTCTGCATACAGGTTGAAAAGGTATGGAGACAGAATACATCCCTGATGGACACTCTTCCTGATTTTGAACCATGCAGTGTCTTCTTGCTCTGTTCTGATGACTGCCTCTTGGTTCAAGTATAGGTTTCACATAAGTACAATCAAATGTTCTGGGATTCCCATTATTCTCAGAGTTAACCAGAGTTTGTCATGATCCACATAATCAAAAGCTTTTGCATAGTCAATGAAACACAGATAGACATTCCTCTGGTACTCTCTGCTTTCTGCCAAGATCCATCTAACATTATCTATAATATCACTAGGACCATGGCATCTTCGAAACCCAGCCTGAACATCTGGCAGTTCTCTGTCAACGTGTTGCTTCAGTTGTTTTTGGATAATTTTCGGCAGAATCTTGCTTGCACGTGACCTTAATGATACTGTTTGATAATTTCCACATTCTGATGGGTCACTCTTCTTTGGAATGCGAACAAATATCTATCTCTTCCAGTCAGTTGGCCAAGCGGCTGTCCTCCAGATTTCTTGGCACCACTTAGTGAGCACATCCAGGGCAGTGTCTGTTGAAAAATGTTGGTGAGTATGCCATCAAGTCCTGGAGCCTTGTTTTTTTCGCCAATTCTTTCAGAGCTTGAACTTCCTCCTTCATCATCATAAGCTCTTGCTCCTTTGTTGTTTCATGAAATTCTTCTGTGTCAGCCAATTCCTACTGGTACAATGACTCTATATACTCTTTCCATCTTCTTTTTTAATGTTTCTTGGATCATTTAACATGCTGCCCAATGTATCCTTAAGTATTGCTACTCGTAGCTTGAATTTGGTTTTTTGGTGGTTTTTTTTTTTACTTTTTATAAAATTTTAATGAAAGACTTTGGATTTCTAGTCATTCATTGTTGTAAAGTTTCCTCCCTGCCCATGCTTACCCTCAGTTCTCTTTTCTTTTTGAAAAGTAAAAAAAAAAATAAATTCTTTCATTATTATACAATCTCCCGCCACCCCCCAGTATAGTACACTTCATTATGCAGCTTTAATTCTGAACTCTTGTCATGACAATAACACCTAAACACATAATCCTCCTAAAAAGTTCTCTCCCTCATCTGTTTTAATGCAGTATACATTATGTATTTTCTCTTTGCTTCCCCACATCCCCAGTGTCAGTTCAGCTTTAAACCTATGACACTATGCAATATTTGTCCTTTTGTTAATGAGATATTTCACACAGCATAATGTCCTACAGGATCATCTATTTTGTATAATATTTCATTAGTTCCTTGTTTTCAATTCAGCATAGTATTCCACAACTTCTCTATCCATTCGTTTGGTGATGGGCACTTGGATTGTTTCCAACTCTGTGCTATTGTGAACAAAACAGCACTAAACATAGGGGTGGATATATCTGCTTGGGTGGCAGTTCTCATTTCTTTAGGTTATATTCCCATTAGTGGAATTTCTGGGCCAAATAATATTTCTATTTCCAAGTTTTTGAGAAAGCATCATACATCCTTCTTTACTGGTTGTACTATTTTACACTCCCACCAGCAGTGAATAAAGTTCCCAGTTTCTCTGTAACCTCGCCAGCATTTGTTGTTTGCTGTTCTGTTAAATTTTGCTATTCTAATTGGGGTGAGATGCTATCTCATAGTTGTTTTGACTTGCAGCTCTCTTAAAGCTAGGAATGTTGAACACTTCTTCGTGTGTTTGTTCACCATTTCAATGTCTTCTTCAGTGAAGTGTCTGAACATATCCTGTGCTCATTTTTCAGTTGGGTTGTTTACCTTAATCTTGTTGTGGTGCTTGAGTACTTTAATAATTCTAGATATAAGTCCCTTATCTGACATGCCATTATCAAATATTTTTTTCCCCAGTCTGTGGTTTCCCTTTTTACCCTGTTGGAGAAGGTTTTGGATGTGTATAGGGATTTAATTCTTTGAAGGTCCCATTCATCTATCTTTCTCTCCTGGTTGTAGGTTTTTCATGATGCTTGGAAGTCTGTTAATGTTGTGGATTAGGGCTTCCAGAGTTCTACCAGGTTTTTCTCTAATGAACTTTATAGTCTTTAGTTTTAGTCGTAGGTCCTTGATCCATTTTGAGTTAGTTTTTGTGTGTGAAGTGAGGTGTGGATTGTGACTGAGTTTTCTGCAGATAATTTTCCAATTTTTTTTAAACATAATTTGTTTAAAAGGCTGTGGTTTCCTCACTTAACTGACTTCATCTTCTTGTCAAAAATCAGTTGACCAGACCCACGACCCCCATCTTCAGGTATCGCATCGCTCCCCCTGCCCCAGCTCGCGACCCCCCGCCAGCTCTGAACGTTGGGACTGGCCAAGGTGCCAAGGGCAGATGCAGTGGACAGTGGGAGTGGACTTGCACTGGGACACACCACTGCAGCTCTGACCCACAACCCCCATCTTCAGGTATCGCATCGCTCCCCCCGCCCCAGCTCGCGACCCCCCCAACAGCTCTGAACTTTGGGGCCCTTAGGCCAGGACTTAAAGAAAAGGGGGGAAAAAACCCCAAAAACCAACAAAAACAAAAACAAAAAACCACACTAAGGAATAAAAACACATAGACCAAATTTATAGCATTTTTCAACATCACTTGAAAACGTTGTCCAATATTGAAGATTTAGTTTCTTTAGGCTACAAAATGCTGTTTGGCCCTACCACATTGGTCCAATCAACCTAAGCAAAAGGAAGGTACTGGACATCTTTATAGAGAAGTAGTGACATCAAACCAAGAACCAACTAACTCCTTAGTTTACAAAAACTCTTCCACTTCAATGTCTCGAAAGAAGCAGGGTATCTCACTCACCATGCAAGCGCAAAACTAGATATCTCTCCCGCAAAATAACACAGTAGCAATGGATTTCATGAAGCCAGAAAGTCTGATGGAACTTTCTGATGCAGAATTTAGAAAAAAGTTGATTGAATGTTTTCAATGGATGAAAAACAAACTTGAAGAATTACAGGACACTACAGTCAAAAATCAGG
>NW_006400184.1:432177-433222 GCF_000299155.1 Elephantulus edwardii | reverse complement strand
CTATAAGGGAGAACAAATAAGAATAAGTGCTGATTTCTCAGCAGAAACCATGAGAGCAAGAAGACAGTGGAATGGAATCTATCGAACACTTAAAGAACACAACTTTCAACCAAGAATACTGTACCCAGCAAAACTATCCATTAAGTATGAAGGAGAGATCAAAATATTCCCAGAAAGACAGAACACAAAGGAATTAGTAAAAACAAGACCAGCCTTACAGGAAACACTGAGAAACGTCCTTGAAACAGAGATGCCACAGAAAACAGGATGGACCAAAGTAGCTAGCAACAACACCAAAAAGAATTGAACAGAATTACAGCAATAAAATCCTACCTCTCGGTAATTACACTGAACATGAATGGTTTAAATGCACCACTGAAGAGAAAAAGAGTAGCAGATTGGATTAAAAAAACCAAAATCCGCCAATATGTTGCCTACAAGAGACACATCTGAAAAATGTAGGTAAAGAAAGACTAAAAACTAAAGGATGGGACGAAATATACCAAGCAAATGGCAACCAAAAAAAAAAAGCAGGAGTAGTGATAATAATCTCTGATAAAATAAATTTCAATGCAAAAACCATCACAAGGGACAAAGAAGGTCACTACATAATGCTCAAAGGGTCAATAGAACAAGAAAATATAACTACTAAATATGTATGCACCAAATGAAAGAACTGCAAAATATATAAAACACACATTAACAAAGTGGAAAAAGGAGATAGATAACACTACTATAGTACTTGGAGACTTCAATACACCCATTTTAAGAAAAGATAGAACTACCAAAAAAATCTCAACAAAGATACTCAAGAATTAAACCTCACAATTAACCAACTCAATCTTATAGATATTTATAGGCTATTGCACCCCAAAAAACACAATACACCTTCTTTTTCAATGTGCATGGAACATTCTCCAGAATAGACCACATTCTAGGTCATAAGGCAAGCATCAACAAATTAAAAAACATAGAAATTATACAAAGTATCTTCTCAGATCACAACAACACAAAATTAGAAATTAATAACAAGAGAATAAAGGAG
>NW_006400184.1:425722-429017 GCF_000299155.1 Elephantulus edwardii | reverse complement strand
GGGGAGAAGGGTGCAACCATGAATGAATGGAATTCCAAAATCTCTGTAGATGTTCATTGAAATGAAAAATAAACAAACTAAATTAAATTTTAAAAAAAGAATTATAAGGTAAAGGAAAACCAAAATATTCATCTGAAACTTTACTTTGATGTTCAAAGCCTTGTACATAAACTCTTATTTGAAGAAAAAAAAATCAGTTTACCATAGGTAAATTAGCTGATTTCTGGGTTCTCAGTTTTATTCCACAGACTCATAAGTCTGTCATTGTACCATTACCACACTGTCTTGGCCACCAGGACAGTGTAATAGGATTTGAAATCATGAATGAGATGCCTCCTACCTTGTTTCTCTTTTTAAAGAGTGCTTTGCTTATTCAGATTTTCTTTCCATTCCAGATGAAATTGGAGATTGCCTTTTCCATCTCATTGAAGAATGGAATTGGTGTTTGTACTGGGATTATACTGAACATGTAAATTGCCTTTAGTATTATCATCATTTTCACAATTGTGGCTCTTCCTATTCATGAGCAAGTATATACTTCCACTTGTCCAGATCTCTTTTTGTTTCTTGTAGTAATGTTTTGTAATGATTTTTAAATAGATCCTTTGTGTTTCTGGTTTGATTTACTGCCAAGTACTTAATCTTGTGATTAGCTATTCTGAAGAGTACTGTTTTTCATAGCTCCAATTCTGTATTCTCTTTGTCACTGTAAAGCAATCCAATTGATTTTTGTATGTTGATCTTGTATCTTGCCTCTTTGCTGAATTGGTCAACTATATCCAGTAGTTTTCTTTTTGAGTCTTTAGGGTTTTCTAAATATACTAACATATCATCTGCATATAGAGATCATTTTACCTCCTTTTTTCCAATTTGGATACCTCTTATTTCCTTTTCTCATCTTATTGCTATCACTAAGACTTCCAATACAATATTGAATAAGAGAGGTAATAGTGGGCACTCTTGCCTAGTTCATGTTCTTAAAGGGAATGCCTTTAATCTCTCCATTGAGAATAATGTTGGCTCTTGGGTTTGTGTATATACTTTTTACTATGTTGAAGAAATTCCCCTCTAATCCTCTTTTGTTGACTGTTTTAATCAGGAAAGGGTGTCAAAGGTCTTTTCTACATCAATTGATAGGATCATGCGGTTCTTGTTCTTTGTTTTAAGGTGATGAATTGCATTGATGTTTCTTTTATATGTTGAACCACAGTTGGATACCTGTTATGAATCCCACTTGGTCATGGTGATTTTTTTTAATGTATCGTTGGATTCTATTGTCCAAGATTTTATTCAGTATTTTTGTATCTATAATCATGAGAGATATTGGCCTATAGTTTTCTATTTTGGTGGTGTTTTTACCTGGCTTTGGTATCAAGGATATATTTGCTTCATTGAATGACCCTGGGACAATTCCATCTTTTTCTATTTTCTGAAATAGTATATGTAGAATTGGTGACAGTTCTTCTCTGAATGTTTGATACTTTTTTTGGATGGAAGTTGTTTTGTTGCCTTTTCAAGTTCTTTTGTAGTGGATCTGTTAAAGTGTTCAATTTCGATTGTTGTCAGTTTAGGTAGGTTGTGAATTTCTAAATATTTGTCCATTTCCTCTAGTTGTTCATATTTGTTTGAGTATAGTTTTTCATAATATTCCATTGTTAGTCTTTTTATTTTAGTTGGTTCAGTGGTGATGTTGCCCATTACTAGTTTATTCAGAGTATTTGTGTCTTTGCCTTCTTTTCCTTTGTTAGTATTGCTAGTGGTTTGTTGAATTTATTGACCTTTACAAAGAACCAGCTCCTAGTTTGGTTAATGAATTCAATTGGTTTTTTTGGTGTTGGTTTTTTTGTTTGTTTTGTATTTAATTTATTTCTGCTATAATTTTTAGTATTTCAATTTTTTAGAGGTTGTCAGGGTTTCTTGCTGTTCTTTTTCAAATTGTTGGAGATGCCAGTTTAGAGAGTCAATGGTCATTTTTTCTTACCTTCTGAAGTGTTTGCTTATTGCCCTAAATTGACCTCTGATTTACTGCTTTGTTTATTTCCCACAGGTGTTGATAAGAGGTATTTCACTGTCATTTGTTGCAAGAAATTTTTTAATTTCATGTTTTATTTCTTCTAGTAACCACTCATATTCAAACAAGGTGTTGTTTAGCCCCTAAATGTATGGGTTTTTTCCTCCTTTATCCTCTTATAATTAATTTCTAATTTTGTAGCATTGTGAGAAGATGCCTTGTATTATTTCTATGTTTTTTAATTTGTTAATGCTTTCCTTGTGACCTAAAATGGGATCTATTCTGGAGAATATTCCATTCACATTGGAGAAGAAAATGTACTACGCTTTTTAGGGTGCCTTAGCCTATAAATATCTATGAAATTCTAGATGGCTTATTGTGTGGTTAATTCTTCAGCATCTTTGTTGAGTTTCTTTCTGATAGTTCTACCTTTTCTTGCGAGTGGTGTACTCAAGTCTCCAGCTACTATACTAGTGTTATCTATTTCCCTTTTCAGTTTTGTAAATGTTTGTTTTATGTATTTTAAGTCTTTTGTTTTGTGCATAGATATTTATTATTGTTATGTCCTCTTGTTCTACTGACATTTTAAGCATTATGTAGTGATCTTCTTATCTTTTGTGATGGTTTTTGCATTGAAATATATTTTATCAGAAATTAATATTGCTACTCCTGCTTTTTTCTGGTTGCCATTTTGTTGCTATATTTTCCCCTACCCTTTTGTTTTCAGTCTTTCCTTATCTTCAGTTTTTCAAGTGTGTCCCTTGTAGACAGCCTAATGCTGGATTTTGATTTTTTATCCAATCTGCTACTCTTTTTTCTCCTCAATAGTGTATTTAAATCATCCACATTCTATTTAGAGGCATGGTTTTATTGTTATCATTATGTTGAGTTCTTTTGGTGTTGTTGTTAGTTACTTTGATCCACCCTGTTTTCTGTGGCACCTCAGTAAGAAGGACTTCTCTCAATGTTTCCTGAAATGCTGGTCTTGTTTTTACAAACTCCCTTAGGATCTGTTTTCCTGGGAAAATTTTGATCTCTCCTTCATATTTATTGGGCAATTTTGATGAGTATGTTATTCTTAGTTGACAGTTGTGTTTTTTTAAGTATTGGCTATATGTCATTCCACTGTCTTCTTTCTCACACCGTTTCTGCCGAAAAATCAGCACTTAGTCTTACCTGCAGGCCTCTGAAAACCCTATGTACAACAGAACACACGCAGATTAACAAAAAGGGCAACCTAGGTAGAACCATCAAGTATGGAAACACAAGGGAGGAGGAACAGCT
>NW_006400184.1:405675-423282 GCF_000299155.1 Elephantulus edwardii | reverse complement strand
CTTGGGAGGGTGGAGGGACAGCGCAGGAGGGGAAGACCCTCTATGAGATGGATTGATTCGGTGACTGGGGTAATCGGGATGGGTGTGTCAGAGGCGGTGTGGTTAGCGCAGGATAGAGCAGGGTTTAGAGCTGTTGTGCATAGGGTCGCTATGAGTCGGAAATGACTCGATGGCACATAACAACAACAACAGTCTTACCTGCTCTCCCTTAGAGGTTACTCTTTCTTTATCCCTCTCTGCTTTCAGAATTCTCTCCTTATCTTTGGTTCTGGAAAATTTGACTATGATATGCAATGGTGTTTTTCTTTTGGGGCTAATTCTATATGGTGTTTTTGCTCAAGTTGTTGAATATATATCCTTTCATTCTTCATTATGCCTGGAAAGTTTTCTTTTAGTAGTTCATCCACAACATTTTCGGTGCCTTTCTTGCTTCTTCCTGTTCCTGGGATTCCAGTTATGCACATATTATTTCTCTTGCTAGTGTCCCACATTATTCTTATGCTTCCTTCTTTTTCCTTCCTTTTTGATTCTGCTTTTTGTTCTAGCAGATCACTCGTGACAATTCTATCTTCTATTTCACTGGTTCTATTTTCCATCTCTTCAACTCTGTTCATATATCCCTCCATCTTGTTGACAACATCTGAAACCTCATCACACACTTGAATTTGTCTTTCAATTTCTTCAGCTTAAGAAATGCTGAGCAAGTTTGGCCCTTTCGCTTATTCTGACTCCAGCTCTTTGTACATTTCATTATTATATCTTGCTTTGTCATCTCAAGCTGCTTTTTGACATTTTCTGTTCAGCTTTTTAGTTTCTTTATTTCTTTCTTTATCTTTGGGTTTTCAGTGCTCTAATACAATATTCAGAGTCTCATCTGACATCCATCTTGGTCCTTTCTTTCTCTCTGCCTTTATAATCATGGATGATATTCTTGATATCCTTACATAGCTCATTTGATCTTCATTCATTGGTGTTCAAGGCCTCAAACCCATTCCTGAGATGGTTTTGAGATTCGAGTGTGATGGACTTAAGGTCAAATTTTGGTTCCTGCGGATTTGATTTTATCTTCCTTCGCTTCTCTAAGAATTCTTTGCACAGATGTAATTTATTTGATTCCTATCATACCATCAGGTGAATTCCATGTGTATAGCCTCCATTTGTGTTTCTTATAAAAGGTATTTGCAATGAATAAACCATTGAATGTGCAGAAATCTATCATTCTATCTCCAGCTTCAATTCTGTCACCAAGTCCATGTTTTCCAGCTACTGATCCTTCTCTTTTCCCAACTTTTGCATTCCAATCACCTATTATTATCAATGCATCTTGACTGCATGTTTGATCAATTTCTGAGTGCAGAAGTTGATAGAAAACTTTTTATTATGGTCAAGAACAGTGGATACTGCCCAAACCATTTCAACCCCAAGGGGAAGCAAAGATTGGGTTTATATACAAAGATAGGGAATGGGGGTTACACAAAGTTAGTCATAGTTGGCAACTGAGATTTCTTCACATTTGGGGGTTATTATTGTTTCTGACTTCTCATGGATGTCCAGATCCTGGGCCAGGTATAGGATGTAGTCAGGGAGTAGTAACCAGGCTGGGTTAGCTAGTACTAGAACACAAAAACTCAGAAAAACATATTATTGCTAAAATTATTTAGACATATATTTCTTAAAATGGCTGTCAGTAATGGTCTTATGCAGGTTTTGGCCTTATGAGATAGCATTAGTTCACTCAGCATAATGCTCTCCCACCTCTCCCAAGTTACGTCATCATCGTTGTCATCGTAGTAGTAGTTGTTATTGTTGTTGTTATGTCCCATCAAGTAGCCTCTGACACATCGTGACCCTATGTACAACAACCCTAAACCCTGCTCTATTCCATGCCAACCTTATTGTCTCTGGCACACCTACCTTTATTACCCTAGTCACTGAATCAATCTATCTCATCAATGGTCTTTTTCTCCTGCACTGTTGCTCCACCCTCCCAAGCATGACATCCCTCTCCAAGGACTGGTCCCTCCTTGAAACATGCCCAAAGTATGTCAGATGGAACCTCAGAATTCTTGTCTCTAAGGAGCAGCCTGGTCTCACCTTCTCTAAGATGAACTTATTTGTTCTACTAGCAGTCCTCTTCTCTAGCACCATGGCTCAAAGGCATAGTATTATATTGTGTTAATATTCCACAATTTCTCTGTTATCTTGTGATTAGACATTTGGGCTGTTTCCTTGTTTTTGCGATGGTGAATAACACTGCTGTGAACATTGGTGTACAAATGTCTATTTGTGTCTCATTTCTAATTACCTTGGGGTATATTCCTGGTAATGGAATATCTGGATCATATAAAGTTTTTATGTTCAACTTTTTGAGTAATTGCCAAACTGTCTACCAGAATGGTTGCACCATTTTACAATCCCATTAACAGTGTATGAGAGTTCCCACCTCTCTGAGCCCACTCCAACATTTAATGCTTGCTGCCCTACTAAACTTTGCCATGGCTACTGGGGTGAGACAGTGTCTCATGGTAGTTTTGATTTGTATCTCTTTATTTGTCAGTAATTTTGAGCATTTCTCTTTGTGTCTGTTGGCCACCTGAATGTCTTCTTCTGTGAAAACCTTTCCATGTCTTTTGTAATTTTGTAGTTGGATTATCAATATTATTCTTCTGGAGGTCCAGGAGTATTCTTTAAACTTTTGTTATGAGACCCTTGTCCAAAATGGTATTGCCAAATGTTTGTTCCCATTTGGTAGACATTTCTTTTTACTCTGTTGGCAAAAATTTATGATGAGCACGAAGATGTAACCTTTAATAGTTCCACTCATAAATTTTATCCTCTCCAAATTGTACATTTCTGAATGTATTTGGTAGTTTTTTTATACTGTAGGCAAGTAAAGCATGTACATGAACTCAAGGGGGGAAGTAGAAGGGTGAGAATACAGTTTTGTGGGTAGAGGGAGTTGGGTAAGCAAATGGGAAGGATCTGGTCAAAAAGACAGGGTAATCATAGGCAAGGTCCAATGGTGATTCAACAGGGTCGCTATGAGTCGCCTGTGACTTGACAGCACTTAACAACAATAACATCAACATAAAAAGAGAGATCAGCTGGCCCAGTGTACAGAAAGCAATGCTACCAAGCCAAAGGTGGGTGACTTTTAATCTGTGGCCCTCAGGCCTGTCTTTCGTTGTTTTTGTTCAGACATTCCTCTAGGTCATATAGCCCTAGTGTACAATTTGCCATATAGCAGTAATTTGTGGTTGCTGTGAGGCTGAACACTGTGACACTGATGTGTCAAATGTGTTAATGGTTGGTTACCCAGTGCGGACAGATAGTGGGGTGGAACTCCCCGATTAAAACAAGCTTGGAAGGAGTGGCATCCACTTCCATAATAGCTTGCCTCTGGAAACCCTATGAACCTGGAAAGAGGATGAAAGACACCCAACTGTTGAGGACTCTCCTTCATAGGGTTGTTATGATCGCCTGAGACTCAATGGCACTTAACAACAACAACAATGCATAAGAGTAATTATATGAAACATAATGTGAATGAAGAATAGTGTGAAACACAATGTATATAAATTTTGTAAGCAAAACAATTTTTTAAAAAATGTAAAAAAGAAAATTAGGGATTTTTCCTCTGTTCTTATTTTGCATTCCCAGGGAAGTAAGGTAGAGAATTTTAGAACATTCTCAAACTCTGTTATTTCCCACAAGAAAGTTTCTGTGAGAAGGTGTCAATCTTAGGAAACAGATCCTCAGTGTTTAGACCATTTTATTCTGGGAACCAAGGGTTTAACGAGGACCAGATCCATGGGAACCTTGGTAAAGAGGGTCAAAGGAGAGACTGAGACTTGACCTCTTAATGCTACATCTCTAGTCATTTGTCTAAATCTTCGGTGTTGTTTAAAAAACAAAAAGAATGTGATCTTGACACTATTTTCTTTTAAAATAAGATCATATTAAAACCCATTAAAATGGCTGTCAGAGCAAAACGTTTTATCTAATACTAGGATATAAAATGGCTTCTATACTGCTTAACATATAAGCTACTACTACAAAAGCAATGATGACTTCATGTACTATGGAACAAAACATCATCCAATTCTGCATCATACCACAACCAAGTGTGGATTGGATAATTAGGTTACATAAAGTTTTCTTCAGCTGACTTTTAGAATTAATTCATTAGTCCTTCGGCACCCCCCGACCCCCCACCCACCCCCAGTTTGTCTTCACCAAAAAGCTCCACTAAAACTGTGCAGCATCAACCAGACTCTAAAGGAAGATGAACGGGGGCTTTGTATGAAGTGCATTGCTTGGCTAAGAATTTAATCCAGTTTCCATTATAGAAGATAATAATTTTGTCACTGAGGCACGCTGCCTCAATAGGATAATAAGTGGGAAAACTTACTGCCTCATGCTTGGCTATTGGTAAGAAAACATTTATTCCTTTGCATTTTTGTTCGTTTGTTTTTCAGATGATGGGCATATGGGATTCTTTTTTCCTCTTAATTCATTCATGTTGTTATTGTTGTTATGTGCAGTCAAGTCACTTGCGACTCATAGCGACCCTATGTACAACAGCCCTAAACTCTGCTCTGTCCTGTGCCAATCGTACTGTCTCTGACACTCCCATACCTATTATCCCAGTCAATGAATCAATCCACCTCATAGACGGTCTTCCCCTCCTGCGCTCTCCCTTCACCCTCCCAAGCATGATGTCCTTCTCCAAGGACCGGTCTCTCCTCACAACATGTCCAAAGTATGTTAGACAGAGCCTCAGAATCCTTGCCTCCAAGGAGCCACCCAATTTAACCCTTTCCAGGACGAATCTGTTTGTTTTCCTAGCAGTCCATGGTATTCTCAGTACTCTTCTCCAGCACCACAGCTCAAAGGCATCAATTCTCCTTCTATCCTCCTTGGTCATTGTCCAACTCTCTGATGCATAACAAGTGATTGTGAAGACCATGGCCTATATCAAATGCACCTTAGTCTCCAGAGAGACACCATTGCTCTTCAGTACTTTGGAGAGGTCCCTAACAGCAGACTTTCCCATGGCAATGCGCCTTTTAATTTCCTGGCTGCTGGTGCCAAGACTGTTGACTATGGAGCCAAGCAAACTAAAGCTGTGTACAATCTCAATCTCTTCACCATCCATCCTGATGCTGCCAATTGGCCCAGTGGTGAGAATCTTTGTCTTCTTGACATTGAGCCTCAATCCATATTGTAGGCTGCAGTCCTTGAAACTCTGCAGCAGGTCCTCTTCAGTTTCAGCAAGCAGGGTTGTGTCATCCGCATAACGCAGATTGTTGATAGATGTATCCACCAATCTTGACCCCACATTTCTCCGCCAAGAGCCCAGCCTCCCGGATAATCTGTTCTGCATATAGGTTAAAAAGTTATGGAGATAGGATGCATCCCTGGCATACACCCTTCCCAATTTTGAACCATGCCGTGTTCCCTTGCTCTGTTCTGATGACTGCCTCCTGGTCCAAGTATAGGTTTCGCATTAGAACGATCAGGTGTTCTGGGATTCCCATTCTTTTAAGATTCAGCCATAGTTTGTTATGATCCACACAGTCAAATGCCTTTGCATAGTCAATGAAACACAGATAGACATTCCTCTGATATTCCCTGCTTTCAGCTAAGATCCATCTAACATCAACTACAATATCCCTAGTACCACGACCCCTTCTAAACCCAGCCTGGACTTATGGTAGTTCTCTGTTGATGTGCTAAGTTAATAGACCAGTATGTTAGCCACACATTGGTCCTGGAAGCCTAGAATCTTCACCTGTACTTGTGGTGAGCCTGCCCACCAGTGAAAAGTATATGTTTAAGTCTTTCTCTACTGTATCTCAGCAACAAATCCCTACCCTGGAAGATAGAGGCTGATGATTCTTTTTCTGGTGTAGCCTGAGACTGCTTAGGTAAATTCATCCCTCTAAGATGTAGCATTAGAGTTTTTTAGCCATGTCCAAATATATGTTCTGACCCATCTCTTTCTTAGAAACAAAATCATGATTAGATCTACTTAAGCCTTTGTCTTTGCTGAGTTCTTAGAAATGCACCTGATTCAAGATATGTTCTTTCCAATCATCTGCTATGCATCTGAGAGACAGATAATGAATAAGGATGACAAAAGAAGAATTGATGTCTTTGAATTTTGGTGTAGATAAGAGTATTGATATTGACTGTCAGAAGAACAAACAGATATGTCTTGGAGAATGTGGAACAAGAGTGGTCCTTAGAGACAGGTATGGTGAATTTTTGTCTCAAATAGTTTGGGCTGTTGTTGTTGTTGTTTGTTGTTAGGTATCATCAAGTTATCATAGACGACTCATAGTGACCCTATGAACGAAAGACCTAAACACTTGTATAACTTTCATCATTTCTCCAAGTACATAGAGTTTCTGGAGGCAAGCTATTTCAGAGGCAAACCATTTTGGAAGTTGTTTCCACTTTTGTTTCCAAGTTTGTTTTAATCGGGGAGCTCCACCAAACACTGTCCACCAGGGGTAACCATTATTGCATTTGCCACTTCAGTGTGAACAACACCAACAGAGAGAGCTCTGTGGACCTGGCGGATAGAAAGTTCTGCTACCAAGTCAAAGGTGGGCTGTTGTTAAGAGGGGCTATTTCTTGGAAAGAGACATCACACTTGGAAAGATGAAGGGCCAGCCAAAGAGAGGAAGACCCTCAATGAGATGGATTGATATAGTCACTACTGCAATCGACTCAAGTGTGTTGGGGAAGGTGAAGATTGTCCCGAATGAGACCGGGTTCAGATTTGTTCTTTGTAGGGTTGTTATGAGTCATACACCACTTGATAGTTCCTACAAACAACAAATCTTTACTAAAGCAGATGACCACATCTTTTTCCTCCCAAGAGTGGCTGGTAGGTTCACAGTGACTTACTTTCAGTTAGCAGCCAACCACTTCATTACTATGCCAGCAGAACTCTTGAAAGGAGGTTTGTTTCTGTGCCACTAGGACTCAGTAGAGCTAATTCCAACTCATGGCAACACCATATATGTTGTTGTTGATTGCCTTTGAGTCTAGCACGGCTCATAGCAACCCTATGAACAAAAGGCCTAAAGCCCCTCTACAACTATCAACATTTATCAAGTTCATAGAGTTTCCAGAGGCAAGTTGTTTAGGGAGTGGATGCCATTCGTGCCTCCAAAACTGTCCTGGAATGTTATTGGCTGAGTCACCTGCGATGCATAGAGACCCTATGTACAGTAGCTCTGAACCCTTCCCCACTGTATCAATCCATCCTATCCAGGATCTCCCTCTCCCTCTCCATCCAGCTTTGCCTCACTTACTTTGGGCACGTGGCCAGGAGAGATCAGCCCTTGGAGAAGAATATCATGCTTGGAAGGGTGGATGGAAATCATATATATCAGAATAAAACTGTGGTCCACACAGTTTTCAATGACTGTTGGAAATAGATCACCAGGCCTTTCTTCTGAGGTACAGCCCAGAAATCTCACTTAGTCTTCTAGTACTGACGTGAATGACTCTAATGAAAAGAAATGCATTGTTACACCATTCTGGAGGCTAAAAGTACAAATTAAGATCTCAGATTGTCTTTCCTCTGAGTAGTCAAACCTAGACATTCCTTGGCTTGTTTCAACATTCCTTACCTTAGAGATAATCCTTCCATGGAACTTCTTTCTTACTATCTCTCCCATGATAATATTTCTCTATGTCTACTCTGGTCTTTTTGCAACTTCCACACAAAATTCAAAATAAAGAGAAGAAATGTCAAAGTTAGAAGGATGAACAGAAGATTCCAAAGAGGAGCTCAACTAGACAAAGCAAAATGTGCAAAGAGCTGCAGTTAGAAAACCAAAAAGAAAGGACACACTTGACATTTTTCAAACTGAAAGAATTGAAGAACTAATTCAAGCCTTGAGTTTCAATATATCAAAAAGAATTAGTCAACAGCAAACCATTTTAGTATGTAGCAAATGATCAAGAACCAATGGTTTGAAGGAAGAAGTTCAAGTTGCACTGAAGGCATGTTTAAAAAATAATCCCTCAGAAATTAATGGAATGTCAATTGACATATTTCAATAAACAGATGTAGCACTGGGTAAGCTTATCAGCCTATGCAAGAAATTTGAAAGACAGCTAGTTGGCTAACTGATTTGAAGAGATCCATATTTGTTCCCATCCCAGGGATCCTACAGAATGTAGAAATTATTGAACATGATGAATATCACATACATGTAAAATGTTGCTGGAAATTATTTAAAAATAGTTGAAACATTATATCAATAGGGAACTTTAAAAAATTTAAACTGGATTCAGAAGAGGTCATATAAAGTATAAGGATATCAGATGGATCTTGGCTGAAAGAGAAGAATGTAATAAATATATTTACTTATGTTTTATTGAATATGAAAAGACATTTGACTATGCATATCAACAATTTACAGACAATATTGAGAAGAATGGAAATCTCAGAACACTTAATTAGGCTCGTGCAAAACTTATACATGGACCAAGAAGCAGTTGTCTGAACTGAACAAGGAAACATTATATGATTTAAAAATCAGGAAAGAAAGATGTGTGTCATGGCTTTCCCCATACCCATTCAATTTATATTCTAAGAAAGTAATTCTAGAAGTTGGACTATATGAAGAAGAACACGGCATCAGGTTTGAAAGAGATTCATCATCATTAAGCTACATTACACAGATGGCACAATCTTGCTTGCAAAAAAAGTGAAGATGATTTGAAGCACTTACAGCAGAAGATTAAAATCTTCACTATAGATTACATTCCAACATCAAGAAAATAAAAACTCTTCATCAATAGGCAACATCATGACATATGGTGTAAAGATTGACATTGCCAGCTAATTTTACTCGGGTCCACAAATAACACCAATGGTAGCAGCTGTCAAAAAAGTCAAGACATGTTGCATTGAGGAAATTTGCTATCAAGGACCTCTCTAAAGCACTGAAAAACAAGAATATAAGCTTAAAGACTAAGGTGCACCTGATACAAGCCATGGACTTTTCAATTGCTTGGTTTGCAACTGATAGTTGGACAATGAACAAGGGTGACAGATGAAACAGTACCTTTGAGTTGTAGTGTTGGAAAAAAAATACTGCATATCCCATGTACTGCAAAAACAAAAACAAAAACAAAAAACAAAAAACAAATAAATATGTCTGTTGGAGGAAGTGCAACTGAGGTGATCCTTAAAGGGAAGAATGGTAAAACTTCATCCCACATACTTTACGTATATTGTTGTTGGGAAGAACCAGTCTTTGAAAACAGATATGCAGGGAAAGGTGAAGAATCATAGAAAGAGAAGAACTTAACTCATGGATTAATATAGAGACTAACAATGGGCTTGAGCATACCAGAAATGTTGAGGGTGGCACAGAATAAGGCAATTGTCAAATAATTTCACTATGTGTTGTCAACTCAGTGCCACAGAACCACAACTCAACAATCCACTACTTCAAGTAGATTCTGACTTACAGTGATTTTCCATGGGATTCCCAAGACTGCAAAGCTTTAAAAGGAGGAGACTGACCATCTTCCTCCTATGGTAGAATTGATAGATTTGAACCTTTTGATTAGTAGTGTAACATGTAACTCATTCTATTGTTGTTATGTGCCTGTGAGTCACCTGCGACTCATAGCAACCCTATGTACAACAGATCTGAAGCCTGCCCCAATCTGAGCCAGTCTCACTGACTCCAACACATCAACCCCCATTGCCCCATTTACTATATCAATCCATCTCATCTGGGGTATTCCTCTCCTGTGCTGTTCCTCCAGGCTTCCGAGCATGATGTCCTTCTCCAAGGACCGGTCTATCCTGATCACATGCCCAAAATATGTGAGGGCAGAGCTTCAAAATCCTAGCCTCCAAGCAGAAAGTTGGTTTCACCCTCTCCAAAACAGATCTATTTGTTTTCTTGGCAGTATGTTCAAGATTATTCTCCAGCACCATAACTCAAAGGTATCAATTCTTCTGTCATCCTTAGTCATTGTCCAGCTCTCTGATGCATAGCTAGTAATTGTGAAGACCATGGACTGAATCAGGTGCACCTTAGTCTCTAGACTGACATCATTGCTTCTCAGTACTCTGGAGAGGTCCTTGACAGCTGATTTGTTTAATACAATCTGTCTCTTGATTTTCTGGCTGCTGGTGCCAAGAGTGTTGATTGTGGAGTCAAGCAAGCTGTAACTACTCGGTGGGTAGTGTGGCTCAGTGGTCTAAGGCACTGGATTTATGATCCAGTCATTTTTGATGGCATGGGTTGCTACCACTCACTGTACTACCAGATTGAAAACTTACAGAAGTTAGATTTAGAACCTATCTGCAGGTAAATATATTCAGTATAACAAATTTTTAAAAAAGTCTATTTCTAAAAAGAAGTCTGTCTATATGCACAGTGATTAGAATTATAACACATTTGTAGTGCAGGGTACATAAATTAATCCATGACGGAGGTAAACTACTCCAAAAATTAAGTAGCTTGTAATAATCACTTTTTTATTGTGGTATGGTTTTGCGGGTCAAGTAAAAGAACCCTGGTGACATAGTGAGTTATTTGTTAGGCTGCTTACAAAAGTTCAGAGGAACAAATCCACCCCTTGCTCCACTAGGAAATGATTAAGCAGTCTTCTCCTGTGAAGATTTATAGCATCATAAACTAGTCAAGGATTTCCATGAGGCAAATGCCATGCATATATATGAGCTAAACATATGGCAGTAATTTTGGTTTTGGTATGTATCAGAAGAGTTGCTAAGCTAAATCAGATTCAAAGAGAAGGGCACGAGACTCTGTCTATCCAAAATGTCTAGAAAGTAGGCATTTCTTAGGTGAAGGAAATGCAGGCAAGGAAGGCCCTCTCCCAGGACCTGCTGTGTAACTTTGTTATCTGCCTTATGAGGAAGCAGGTATTGGCTGCCAGCCCAGCAGAAAGCATTGCCAGAGAATTCAAAAGAGTTACAAAGAGAAACAATAGCATCAAATGAAGAGACATTTGTCCCTTCCTCCCTTTCTTACTAGCCTGTCTCTTAGACCTTAAAACACTAAAGGAAAGAGAATGAGAGATAGGGGAGAGAAGACCTGAAGGACAAACCAGCCTTTTCCCCCTCTAGATCTTTTAGACCAAGCCAGGACACTTAGGATGAGCACTGACTTACATATATCTAGAGTCTGAAACTTTTCACTTGCCTGATTTTATTTTTTATTTATTTATTTATTTATTTTAATTTAGGTTGTTTATTTTTCATTTCAATGAACATCTACAGAGATTTTGGGATTCCATTCATTCATTGTTGCACCCTTCTCCCCGCACAAACCCATCCCCCTCCCCCCCATTTGCTCCTCTCCTTGAAAAGCAAAAGAAAAACTCCCTCATTGGTACACAATCCCCCCACACCTCCCCAAACCCCACCCCCTACCCCTAAATATAATCCACTCTGCAACCCTCATTGCATACTCCTACGATAAAAATAATGCCCTAAAATATAATACTTTTAGACTATGATTTTATTTTTAAAATCTGAAAAGAGAGGGGGAAATCTATGGGTTTAAAGAACTGCCATTAAGGGAGATTAGACATGGCACAGTTGAAGACAGTAATTAGAAAGTAATAAACAGTTGTTTATGTTTTTGCTAAATCCAGATTATTCAATAAACTGGTACATAGTAACATATGGATGTTATACAGCTAGAAAGACAGAAGTTTGTCAGACTAAAATATGCTTTCAGGAGAAACCACAGAACTGAAATTTCTTTCAGATGTTTCATTGCAGGGACTGCCATTTTTGCTCAGGGATGGAGTGGGGGCAGTGGAGGGGTAGATAAAGAAGAGGTGGTGGAGAAAGAAGAGAAAGGGTGGCCAGAAAATATAGACTTTGGAGGGACACCTGGTGCCTGCTGAGAAAAGAAAGGCATTTTTGGGATCAGTTGTGAGAAGATATTTTTTTCCCTTCTAGTGTGGGGATGTGTCCTATCTTCATACCTTTTAAATCTATATGCAGAATAGATTATCTGGGAGGCTGGCCTCTGAGGAGAAATGTGGTATCAGTATTGGAGGAAGACTTATCAACAATCTGCATTATGCAGATGACACAACTGTGCTTGTTGAAACTGAGGAGGACCTGAAGTGCTTGGTGCAGCAGGTCAAGGACTGCAGCCTTCAATATGGATTGAAGCTCAATATCAAGAAACCAGAGATTTTCACAGCTGGGCAGATTGGCAGGATCATGATAGATGATGAAGAGACTGAGATTGTTAATAGCTTTAGTTTGCTTGGTCCCGCAATCAACACTCTTGACACTAGCAGCCAGGAAATTAAAAGACATTGTGTTGGGAAAGTCTGCTGTCAGAGACCTCTCCAAGGTAGTGAAGAGCAGTGATGTCAGTCTGGAGACTAAG
Organism: Elephantulus edwardii; assembly: GCF_000299155.1. Classification (NCBI taxonomy): domain Eukaryota; kingdom Metazoa; phylum Chordata; class Mammalia; order Macroscelidea; family Macroscelididae; genus Elephantulus; species Elephantulus edwardii. Next base: position 410,857 of record NW_006400184.1, on the reverse strand, counting down.
GTGTCCTGATATAGGTCATGGTCTTTGAAATCACTCAATATGCATCAGAAAGCTGGACAGTGACAGGGGATGATAAATGGAGAATTGATGCCTTTGAGCTATGGTGTTGGAGAAGAGTATTGAATATACCATGGATTGCTAACAGAACAAGGAGGTTTGTCCTAAAGAGCGTTAAACCAGGCTGCTCCTTGGAGATAAGGATTCTGAAGCTTTGTCTGATATACTTTGGACATGTTGCAAAGAGGAATAAGTCCTTGGAAAGGAAAGTCATACTTGGAAAGGGTGGAGGGACAACACAGGAGAGGAAGACCCTTGATGAGGTATATTGATTCAGGGAGTGGGGTAATGGAAGTAGGTGTCTTAGAGACCGTGAGATTGGCACAGGATTTAGTGTTGTTGTACATAGGGTCACTATGACACACAGGCAACCCAATGCACATAACAACAACAGTGTGGACTTGGGTGGCATCGATCTGCTTGCCAGATGCAGGTATTGCTGAGGACTCATATCAAGATGAACTACTGAAACTGGAACCAAATTTCCAGCTCTAAGTTTCCATGAAAATGGACCAAAATGGACATTGTGTATTCTGCATGCACAACGAAGAATGAAGATACTAGTTAGGGTGTCATCAGAGCATAAGTGATGAATTCAGTGAGTAATTTAAGGAGTAAAGGAACAATTTACAAAGTGTTTGGCAGGATACGTAGCACCACGGTATATATACATCAATTCAGAGCTGGTTACTGACAGCCAGGACCTTCATGCAGAACTGAAGGGACATGGAAAGGGCAGTCATAAAACCTGGAGGTGGAGGTATGAAGGCCTGCTTGACAGGACCCATGGCCTTTAAGAGTGATGCTGTCTGTCCAAGGCAACTTCATGAATTAATTTGTAGAGTTTAGCCAGAGACCAGGGGAAAGAGAAGCCTGATTCTCAATTTATCAGGTGAGCACTAAGCAGAGTGGAGGTGGAGCAGAAGGGATTGGGAGAAACAAAACTGGCAATAAAAACTTCTCAATAATAGTTACAAACCTCTTAAAAAATTCATTGCTGTTGAGTTTGAACTTACTCAACACCTTTCTCTCCATTGGGCTTCTGATGCTGTAAATTGCACTGGAGGATATATTGCCTTTCTTTCTCCCTGGGAGCTGGTGATCGCCTTGAGGCACCAAACAGGGATGACCTTTTGGTTAGCAGTGCAACTCTACAGGTTAGGTCACTAGACTCCTCTAAATTGTCAAACCAATACTTACTAAATTCTATACCTTCTGTACTAAGCATTTTTGCTGATATTTGTTGATTTAATCTTCAAAGCTTTAGGAGTACAATTTCTCTTCTTATGCCCCACTTACAGACGATAAAATTGAGTCTCAGAAAGGTTGAGTAAATTGCTCTACGCTACATAGCTGTTGTTGTGTAGTATCAAGTTGGAACCAACCCATAGCTGACCTTCTGGCAGGTTTTCAGAGGCAGTTAATCACACAGGAGGAGATTGACCATTTTACTCCCAAGGAGCAGCTAGTAGACTTGAACCACACGAGTTCGGGTTTGCAGGTAGGAGGAGGTAAAATGATTTTGATTAGGTGTTTGGGCTGCAAAGCTCATAAGCCTTTTCCCTGAGCTATATTACCTCTTCTGTTAGTTTGTTCCCTTGTGGCTGGAATATTGCTATGACACTGGAAACTACTCCAACAACATTTCAAATACCAGTAGGATTATCCATGGTGCAAATGTTTCAGTCCTTCATATGACAGACTAGGAGAAAAGACTGGGTGTTCTACTTCCAAAAATTGTTGTTTTGTTGTTGTTATGTACTGTCGAGTTGCTTGCGACTCATAGCGACCCTATGTACAACAGCCGTAAACTCTGCTCTGTTCTGTGCCAATCGCACTGTCTCCGACACTCCCATCCCGATTATCCCAGTCACTGAATCAATCCAACTCATAGAGGGCCTTCCCCTCCTGCGCCGTCCCTCCACCCTCCCAAGCATGATGTCCTTCTCCAAGGACCGGTCTCTCCTCACAACATGTCCAAAGTATGTTAGACAGAGCCTCAGAATCCTTGCCCCCAAGGAGCCACCCGGTTTAACCCTTTCCAGGACAAATCTGTTTGTTTTCCTAGTAGTCCATGGTATTCTCAATACTCTTCTCCAGCACCACAGCTCAAAGGCGTCAATTCTCCTTCTATCCTTTTTGGTCATTGTCCAGCTCTCTGATGTATAACAAGTGATTATGAAGACCATGGCCTGTATCAAATGCACCTTAGTCTCCAGAGAGACACCATTGCTCTTCAGTACTTTGGAGAGGTCCCTAACAGCAGACTTTCCCATGGCAATACGCCTTTTAATTTCCTGGCTGCTGGTGCCAAGACTGTTGACTGTGGAGCCAAGCAAACTAAAGCTGTGTACAATCTCAATCTCTTCACCATCCATCCTGATGCTGCCAATAGGTCCAGTGGTGAGAATCTTTGTCTTCTTGACATTGAGCCTCAATCCATATTGTAGGCTGCAGTCCTTGACACTCTGCAGCAGGCGCTTCAGGTCCTCTTCAGTTTCAGCAAGCAGGGTTGTGTCATCTGCATAACACAGATTGTTGATACATCGTCCACCAATCTTGACCCCACATTTCTTCTCATAGAGCCCAGCCTCCTGGATAATCTGTTCTGCATATAGGTTGAAAAGGTATGGAGATAGGATGCATCTCTGACGTACGCCCTTCCCAATTTTGAACCATGCAGTGTTCCCTTGCTCTGTTCTGGCGACTGCCTCCTGGTCCAAGTATAGGTTTCACATTAGAACGATCAAGTGTTCTGGGATTCCCATTCTTCTCAGCGTCAGCCACAGTTTGTTATGATCCACACAGTCAAATGCCTTTGCATAGTCAGTGAAAAACAGATAGACATTCCTCTGGTATTGCCTGCTTTCAGCTAAGATCCATCTAACATCAGCTACAATATCCCTAGTACCACGACCCCTTCTAAACCCAGCCTGGACTTCTGGTAGTTCTCTGCTGATGTGCTGTTCCAGTCTTTTTTTGATAATCTTCAGTAAAATCTTGCTTGCATGTGAAATCAGTGAGATTGTTCTATAGTTTCCACACTCTGTTGGGTCACCCTTCTTTGGGATGGGAATAAGTATAGATCTCTTCCAGTCAGTTGGCCAAGTGGTTGTTCTCCAGTTTTCTTGGCACAACTTGGTGAGCACAAAAATTAGGCAATGAAAATCCTTTTGATGACAGTAACATTATCTAATTCACATGCCATCAGGAGAGATCAATTGCATAGAGAAGGACATCATGATTGGTGAAGCAGAGAGCCAGTACTACAGGGATAAGTGACACAATAGTCACAACCATAAACTTGCTCAAGCTAGAGATATTGTGAGGAAAACGAGAACTGAATAGTGTCTCACCCCATAGGCATGAGTCAGACTGACTGGATGACAGCTACCTATCTGTTGCTTTTGTTGTTTAATGCCGTCGAGTCATAGACTACTCATAGTGACCCTATGACTGAACAGCCTGAGCACTGTTCGTACATAGAGTTTTCAGAGGCAAGCCATTTTGGAAGTGGATGCCGCTCCTGCTTCCAGGCTTGATTTAGTCGGAAAGCTCCAGCCAACACTGTCCACCATGGGTGCCCATTACCACGATTGGCACTTCACTGTCACAGGCTTCAGCATCACAGCAACCATGAGTTACCTCTGTATAGCAACGCACAGACCAGTGCTATACCACCTAGAAGAATGTTTGACATGAAGACACTTTGAACCTGGCTGAGGGCCACAGATGAAAATCACCCACCTTCGGCTTGGTAGCACAGCTTCCTTTCCACTAGGCCAACGTAGCTTTCTCTTGGTCGTTGCCTATCTACTTACCTCCTATTTATCTGCCCACCTACCCACGTCCTATCTGTCTGTCTATCTATTCACCTACACACGTCCTGGCTGTCTAGCTGTCTAGCTGTCTATCTTGTCTCTCTTCTTACATAGGGAAGTTGGGATTCCTAGTTCTTAGAAGTCTTGAACATAAAAAAATATCTCCCTGCTGCATGTTGGTAGGTGCTGTCAAGTCTCTCCTGACTCATAGCAACTCTGTACAACAGAATAAAACACTGCTGGGCCCTGTGCTGGCCTCACAATTGCAGGGGTCCTTCAGCTCATTGGTACAGTCATCATGTCAATTCATTTCCTTGAAGGTCTTCCTCTTTTTCTCTGAATAAACTCCTTAGAAGAGAATAATTAGGAACAATTGTCTCTCCCATAATTCTCAAGACTCCCAAAGAGAGAAAAATCTCTCATTTTTGTTGAGTCTGAACTAACTCATAGCTGACCCTCCAATGGATTTTCAGAGGCTGTATCAGATTGCTCATCTTTCTCCCATGGAGCAGCTGGTGGATTTGCAGCACCTCCCTTTGTTTGGGTTGGCAGCACAACTCTTTCCTTATTAGGATACAAGAGTTCTCTAAAGAGAGAAATGAGTCAGCCAACAAAGGACTGGAATGTATATGTGTATGTATGTATGTTTGTATAGTTGTGTATATGTATACATCTATGTGGGTGCATTTGTGTGTGTGTGTGTAAGCATGCATGTGGATGCACATATGTAGGTTGTTTGGTGCCTGCATGTGAATTATGCTTGAGAATATTTCTTCAGAGATAAAATCGTGGCTCTCATGTACATAAAACAAATCAAGACTTTATTTAACACATTAATTAAAGCATCAATAAATTGTTGCAACTAACTCACTGAAGAATACAAAACAGAAATACACACAAGAAGTCAGAAACACTAAAAGCAATGTACCAACATACACAATAATGATATTTTCCATGCAGAGGGGGAGGCCAGTTGTATAACCACTAGATAGAATCTCTACTTTTCACTATCACCAGTTTCTTATAATATGCAGAGCTTTGAAATAGCTCATTTAAGACAATGAAAGGCACAGTATCTAATAACCCACCCAGAAGTGAGCATGCAGTATTTAACTGAATAGTTGTCTAGTTGTTGTTGTTGTTGTTATGTGCCGTCGAGTCGTTTGCGACTCATAGCGACCCTATGTACAGCAGCCTTAAACCGTACTCTATCCTGTGCCAATCTCATTGCCTCTGACGCACCCATCCCGAGTACCCCAGTCACTGAATCAATCCACCTCATAGAGGGTCTTCCCCTCCTGTGC
>NW_006400184.1:374849-403770 GCF_000299155.1 Elephantulus edwardii | reverse complement strand
TCCTCAGCTTCAGCTTGAACTTGCATATGAGTAGTTGGTGGTCTGTTCCACAATCAGCTCCTGGCCTAGTTTTCACAGCTGATATTGAGCTTCTCCAGCAGTTTTTTCCACAGATGTAATCAATCTGATTTCTTTGCATACCATCAGGTGAAATCCATGTGTATAATTTACGTTTATCTATAGCATTTTTTATTTTTTACCCTTTTCGAAGTCTTTTGCAGTTTTTAGTCAGGATTGCAGTAATCTGTGAGCTTTTAGGTCTGCCTCTAAGTTGTTATTTAAGTCTGGCTGAATCCAGATGGTGAAGCAAGAACCTCAACTACTGACTATCCCTTCTGTGACAGCTTTCCAGATGGACTTCTGAGCCAGAAAGAGGGGGATTCCTTTAGTGACCAATAGTTATGTTATTGTTGCATGCTATCGTGTAAGAATTGAACCACAGCTGAACCTCAAGTAGGTTTTCAGAGACAGTAAATCCCATGGGAGATAGTCTATCTTTCTCCCACAGAGCTGCTGGGAGATTAAAATACTTGCCTTTGAGTTTGCAGTGCAGCCTTTTACCACTCTGTCATCAGAGCTCCATACCTTATGTATAGGCTTCTCTTTTCCCTCAGGAGACTGTGACCATCTTTCTCTCCTCCTGTCTGAGTGTGTGTATGTGTATTTTTCTTTCCTTCAGATTTGTCTCTTCTCAAGCTATAGTTTCCTCTATCTTTTGACAACAATCAGGATGACTATTCATTGACAACTAAAAAAAAACTCCTTTTCCAAAAAGGAAAATAATTTGTTATAGGTTTGACCCTGATGCTTAGTGAGACAAATCTCTAGATAAAGAGATCATGGTTGGTTTACCAAGGAAGGGTTAAACCAAGAACAGGAAGACATTCACTCAACAAGATAGATTGACACAATGGCAGCAACAGTGGATATCAGCATAGTGGGGACTGTATGAATAGTGCAGGATCAGGGAATGTTTTGTTTTGTTGTATATATTGTTGCTGTGAGTCAGAGATAACTTGTTGATATCTAACAACAAAGTGCTCCTGTGTGTGTCAAAGAAATATGCTCCACAGAGTTCTCAGTGACCAATTTTCCAGAAGTGCATCACCAGGCCATTCTTCAAGGTACCTCTGGATGAATTCAAACTTTCAATACAGCATAACAATATAAGAACATATATATAGTTGAACACTTAAGCATTTTTACCCAAAAGAATCCTGAAATGATTCAATATTGACCAATTATTTCTGATACTATGTATTCCTTCAATCTTATTTTGATGCTTCCTGTATCATTCAAGATCGTGTTCCTTAAGTTTTGCAAGTCAAGGATTTAATTCATTCTTTAGTTCTTTCAATTTGAGAAATGCTGAGTGTCTTTCTCTCTTTTGGTTTTCTAACTCCTTTTTTATCAGTTTGCTTACAAAGTTTGTATACATTGTGTTTCACACTATTCTTCACTCACATTGTTTCATACAATCATTCTCATGAATTATGTTTTATAAAATTAATCACCATTGGACTTTTGCCCATCATTATCCTGTCTCTTCACCTGGACTTTTCCCATTTGCTTCTCTCATTCCCACCACCCACCAAACTATGTAACCCTGTGGTTTCACACCCTTATTCTCCCCACTCCCTCTCTTGAGTGCCTATACATGTTTTACTAGTTATCATTCTATATTTGCACCAATTTCTCGTTTTTACAATAATGGTCTTATGCAGTATTTTTCCTTATAAGATTGCATTAGAACATAAAACCTCCATATGAACCAGATATTCCATTACTAGGAATACATCCCAAGGACATTAAAAATGAGAAACAAATGGAGATTTATACACTAATGCTCACAGAAGCATTATTCATCATCACAAGAACATGGAAATAGCCCATATGTCCAACCACACCAAATGGATTGAGAAATTAGGGTAAATTCAGTCTCTGTGTCTGTCCATCTCATTGAGGGTCTTTCTCTCACTAAATGAATCTTTCCAAAGAATGTCCTTCTCCTCCTAACATATTCCCAAAGTAGATGAGACAAAGTTTCACCATCATTGACTCTAAAGAGACGCATGATTGCACCTTCTCTAAGACATACAGGTTTGTTCTTTTGACAGTACATGAAATATTCAATATTCTCCCACACCACAAATCAAAGGAATCAATTCTTCTGTCATCCTTATTCATTGTCCAACTTTCAGACGCATAGCAAGTGACTGACAAGATCATATGGCCTGAATTAGGTGCACCCTGTTCTTTATACCGACATTATTGCTCCTTGGCACTTTAGAGAAGTCCTTGACAACAGATTTTCTCAATGCAATACATGTTTTTAATTTCTTCACTGCTCGTATCAAAGATGTTGATTGTAGATACAAGTAAGATGACATTGCTGGCAACTTCAATCTTTATTATAATGTTGTCTCTTGGTTGGATGATGAGGACTTTTGTTTTCTTGATGTTGAAGGATATAGTCTTTGACCTTCTGCATCAAGCATTTCAAAACCTTCTCACTTTCAGCAATTAAGGTTGTGTCATCTTCATATCTCAGGTTGTTAGTAAGTCTTCCTCTAGTCTTGATGTCACATTCTTCTTCACAAAGTCCAGCTGCTTGAATGGTTTGTTCAGCATACAGATTGGATAGGTATGGAAAAGTGGCACAGTCCTTATGTACACATTTCTTTATTTTAATTGTACAATGTTCCCTTGCTCTATTTGAACAAACAGCCTCTTAGTATTAGTTTTATATAAGCACAATCAAGTGTTCTGAAATTCCTATTTTTCTCAATGTTAGACATAATTTGTTATGATACACACAGTGAAATGCCTTTAAATAGTCAATAAAAACACAAGGACCATTCTTCTGATATTATCTGCTTTTAGCCAAGATTGATCTGAAATCAGCTCTGATATCCCTCATGGGTCTCTTCTAAATCCAGCTGAAGATCTTCTTTCTTCTGAGATGCTTTAGAGAATTTGTCAGTGATATTTATATAGAAACAAAGTGTTAAGTGTTGCACTCTTAACCAAAAGGTCAACAAATCAATCCCACAAGCCCCTCTTCAGGAGCAATTCAAACCCACAGGCCATTACTGCCATTAAAACCTATGACCTTCGAAATCAGTAGGGTGTCATCATGAGATGGAATTGACTATATTATATGACAATGAATTTTTTGTTTGCTTATTTTTCACCTACTTAGAAGGGTTTTCTCATGGAATCTTGGCTTCCTCTCATGTCTGTGAGGCAGCAACTGGCATACCTGCAAATCACTTAGGAGTACAGAATCTTAGGCCTCACCTCAGAAGAAAGAAATGAGATTCTCTACAAGATCCTCAAGGGACTGATAATTCAGGTGCACAAGAAAGATGGATTGGCACTGACTTGGAATGTCAAAGTCCCTTTAACAAAGTGCCTCATGTATGAGTGCCTTACAAGCCAGAATCTTGAAGCTTCATAGTACATTCTTCACTGGTCTTTAGACTCTAGATATCTGTTAGCAAATGCTACAGGGTTTCCACCTAAGGGGACCAAGAACCTGGAATTTTAACTGGAGCATTAACAGTATCTACGTGTCTCTCAGTAAGGAACCAAGGCAATCAGCACAATTAAAACAGGAGGAGTATATTTAAAAGAAAGAATAATCCAGCAAGTTAAAACCCTTCCCACATTCCTTGAGGTCATTAGGCATGGCTAGGAGTATGGCTCCCATCTCCACTCGGGCTTTACTTCTGTAATCCAAGTTCCAACTGGTGACACTAATTTTACATGATGACTTTGGCAGTTGGAACTTCTCTGCTAGGTGATTGTTGTTGATTGCCATTGAGTCGAGCACAACTCATAGTTACTCTATGAAGAAAAGATCTAATGTTTTCCATAACTGTAGTCATTTCTCCAAGTTCATAGAGTTTCCAGAGGCATGTGGTTTAGGAAGTGGATACCACTCCTGCTTCCAAACCTGTTTTACAACTGGGAGCTGCACAAAACACTATCCACACTAGGAAGCCATTCTGTTTCTTGATACCCCAATGGTACAAAGTTCAGCATCACAGCAAAATAGGTTACTTCATACTGCACATTGACAAAGAGTGATGTACAAAATGGAAGAGTGTTCATCCAGATATAAAAGCAATAGTTTCACTTAGCAGTAGTTAAGTGTCATCAAGTCGAATATCACTGCGAGTAAGTTTTGCACAAAAGATCTAAACTCTGTTCTATAACAAACATAATTTCTATATAGAACATTGTCCAATAGCTATGATTATTTCTGTACATTTATAGAGTTTAGAGGGTTTGTAGAGTTTCTAGAGGCATCTAGTTTAGGAAATGGATGCCTGAATCCGACCCGTGGGTTCACATGTCTAAAGAGAAGGAGTGCAGATGGGGGGAACAAGAGATGCGAAAAATTGGAGGCAAGACAAAGGCATCTGATCAAGCCCCGGATTTATTTGAGAAACTCTGCAATAAATAGGCAACTGTGTAGGGAGGGCTGCCAGGGAACCCAGCCCTAGGCTATCAGTTTACAATAGAGAGGGAAGGGCATGCCCCAAGGTATTGAATTACAGGTACTGATTTAGTAAGGTAACTGTATTCCCAGAGATGGGCGGGGTGGCCTCAGGCTGAGCTCTGCCTGCTGCATGTCAGAAGTGAATATAGGGAATGAGGTCCACAGACAAAATAGAGCTGTACATGGCAGAGCTAAGGCCTGCTCAGGATGGCTTCCTACAGATGCTACTCTTGCTTCCCAGAATAAATCAATCTAGAAGCTCATCTAAACATTGTACATAATGGGTAACCATTAGAGTATTTGACAAGACTATGAAACAGTGTGCAGAACCAAGTTGCATAATTCAGCAAATAGATAACAGATTGCTGTGTCATTCAGAGAATGTTCATTCAAAAATTAATAAATTTCCAGCAGTCTCCTTCCCTCCTCCTGCAGGAATTTAAACCTAACAACTTTAGGAGGCTTCCACACTAGGCAAGAATCAAGGGAACCCACACTTGAGGAGTAAAGAGAAGTAATACATATTAAACATAGTCCCCCCACCCCAAACCACAACTCCAAAAACTTCCCTTTACTTACACATCAGGTCCACCATCCACAAGCAGCAAAAAGCCAAAGTCCCAGAGAGGAGTTTTCCAGGGACCTGCCAGCAGTTCCCTCCCCTCCCCATCCCCAGCAGGGTTTTACAGCTAATGCCTTTGAGTAGACTTCCACAATAGGCAAAGGCTCAAGAACACCTGGCTTGAGGCTAAAAGAGCAGTAATACACATCAAACATGAACACAAACAAACAAAAACTGACGCCAAAAATTTCTTTTTACTTGCCAATCAGGACCACCACCCACAAGCAGTAAGCCAAACTCTCAAAGTGGAATCTTCGAGGGCACTGCCAGAAGTCTCTTTCTCTACCCCGCCCCCCACCCCTGGAGGATTTTAAAGTTAATGTTTTTGAGCAAAATAACACCCTAGGCAAAGGCTCAAGGACACCCACTCTTGGGGGGGGGGAAGCAGTAATACACATCAAACATCAAAAAACCCCGATGACAACAAAAACTTCCTTTACTTGCCCATTAGACCATCATCCACAAAGAGGAAAAATCCAAACTCCCAGAGTGGAGTCTTCCAGGTCCCTACTGACAGTCCTTTCTCGTGCACCTGCAGGGTTTTAAAGCTAATGCCTTGAACAGAGTGCCACCCTAGGCAAAGGCTCAAGGACACCCACTCTTGGGGGGAAAAAGCATTAATACTCATGAAACCTGACATACCCACACTCACACACACAAAAGAACCCCAAAACTTCCCTTTAATTGCCCATCAGGACCACCATTCACAAGTAGCAAAAAGTCAAACTCCCAGAGGGGAGACTTCTAGGACCTTGCCCAAATTTTCCTATCCTCCCACTGCGGGGTCTTAAAGCTAATGCTTTTGAACAGACTTCCATTCTAGGTAAAGGCTCAAGGACGCTCACTATCAGAAGAAAAGAACAGTAATATACATCAAACACGAACCAAAACAAACAAACAAAAAAAAAGAAAACAACCCACGACCCAAAAAAAATTCTCTTTACTTGACCATCAGGACCACTACCCACAAGCAGCAAAAAACCCAAATTTCCAGGGACCTGCTGGCAGTCCCCTCCCCCTCCCTCTATGGGGTTTTAAAGCTAACACGTTTGAGAAGACTTCCACGGTAGGCAAAGGCTCAAGGACATCTGCCCTTGTGGGGAGCGGGGGGGGGGGGGGGGCACTAATACACATCAAAAATACCCAACTAAAACAAACAAACAAAAAAAAAACCCACAACGAACTCAAAAACTTCCCTTTACTTGTTCATCAGGAAAACCATCTGCAAATAGCAAAAATCCAAACTCCCAGAGTGAAGTCTTCCATGGACCTACTTACCATCCCTTCCCCTCCCATGCAGGATTTTAAAGCTAAGTCTTTTAGATGACTTCCGTTGTAGGAAAAGGCTCAAGGACGTCCGCTCTTTGGGGAAAAGAGCAGTAAAACCCATTGAACTGACTTCCAAAAAAACACACAACCCCAAAAACTTCCCTTTATGTCCCATCAGGACAACTACCAAGAAGTAGCAAAAGCCGAACTCCCAGAGTGGAGTCCTCCAGGACCCTGACATCAGTCAACTCCCCTTGTCCTGAGGGTTTTAAAGCTAACATCTTTGAGCAGACTTCCTCCCTCAGCAAAGGCTCAAGGACACCTCTCTTGCTGGTGGAGGGAAAAGAGCAGTAATACACATCAAACACAACCCCAGCCCCCAGAAGGTAAGACACTAGAAAGTTCCCTTTACTTGCCCTGAGTCAAATTCTCAGAGTGGAGTCATCCAGGGCCCTGCCAGCAGTCCCCTCCCCTTCCCCTGCTGGGTATTAAAGCTAACCCCTTTGAGCAGACTTCCACCCTAGTCAAAGGCTCAAGGACACCAATCTTGGGGGTAAAAGAGCAGTAATACACATCAAACACGACCCCCCCCTCCAAAAAAATAAGAGAGTATAAACTTCCCTTTACTTGTCCTTCAGGACCACCATTCATGATCAGCAAAATGTCAGATTCTCAGAGTGGAGTAATCCAGGGCCCTGCCAGCAGTCCCCTCCCCTCTCCCTGCCAGTTATTAAAGCTAACCCCTTTGAGAGACTTCCACCCTAGACAAAGGCTCAAGGACATCTGCTCTTGTGGGTAAAAGAGCAGTAATACACATCAAACATGAGCCCCCAAAGCCCCCATGACCCCAAAAACTTCCCTTTCCTTGTCAATCGGGACCTCCATCAACAAGCAGTAAAAAGCCAAACTCCCAGATTGGAGTCTTCCAGGACTTTGCCCACATTTTCCTCCCCTACCCCTGTGGGGTCTTAATGCTAATGCTTTTGAGCACACTTCATTGTAGGCAAAGGGTCAAGGACACCCACTGTTGGGAGAAAAGAGCAATAATGTACATCAAACACGAACCTAAAAAAAAAAAAAAAACCAAAACTTTAAAAACCCAAAAAACTTTTCTTCACTTCACCATCAGGACCATTATCCACAAGCAACAAAAATCCAAACTTCCAGAGGGAGACTTCCAGGGCAGAGACCTGCTGGCAGTCCTCTCCCCTTCCTCTACAGGTTTTAAATTTCACACCTTTGAGCCAACTTTTACCCTAGGCAAAGGCTTAAGGACACCTGGCCTTGAAGGGGTGGGGCGGGGGGAGAACACTAATACACTTCAAAACTGACCCAACTCCCAAAAAACAAACAAACAAACAAAAAACCCACAAATCCAAACACTTCCCTTTACTTGTCCATCAGAACAACCATCCACAAGCAGTAAAAAGCCAAACTCCCAGAGCGGAATCTTCCATGGTCCTGCTGACTTTCTCCTCCCCTCCCCTGCAGGATTTTAAAGTTGAGCCTTTTAGCTGACTTCTGCCCTAGGAAAAGGCTCAAGGACACCCGCTTTGGGGGGAAAGAGCAGTAATACACATAAAAGTGACCAAAAAAAACCCCTACACGAACCAGAAATCTTCCCTTTATTTCCCATCAGAACAACTACCCACAAGCAGCAAAAGCCGAACTTCCAGAGTGCGTCTGCAGTAGCCTCCCCTTGCCCTGAAGGGTTTTAAAGCTAACATTATTGTTTTTGAGCAGGCTTCCACCCTAGGCGAAGGCTCAAGGACACATGCTCTTGGGGAGAAAGAGCAGTAATAAACATCAAACACGACCCACCTCCCAAAAAAAACCACTACCCCTAAAACTTCCCTTTACTTGTCCATCATAACCACCATCCACAAGCAGCAAAAAGCCAAATTCCCAGAGAGGAGTTTTCCAGGGCACTGCAAGTAGTGATTTTTAAAACTAATGCCTTTGAGCATCCTTCTACCTGAGGCAAAGGCTCAAGGACACCCACTCTTGGTGATAGGGTGGTATTAATAAGTTCAGAATTCTCTATAGAGGTATCAATTATAGGGTGGTATTAGTAAGTTCAGAATTCTCTATATAGGTATCAATTATAGGGTGGTATTAATAACTTCAGAATTCTTTATATAGGTATTGTGCCCACAAAAGTGCCGCCTGAAGGATCTTTTTCACGCATGTACAAAACAAAAGGCACACTTTATTTTCCACGTGTGGGGCTCCCTCCCTCAGTGGAAAGATGGCGAGAGAAAGAGAGCCCTGAGTTCCCTCACACAATTGTTTTTAAGGCCTCCCCAGGTGCTTCTGTTTGGGGTGGGGAGATTGGGTGGGTTAGCTTCTAATTGGCAGGCTTATTTTGCCCAACTCTGCGCTCTCCGTATCACCTACGATGCTTTCCAGAGACATGTAACTTCGGTTAAATGGTTACTTTTAATCTGGTAAGACTTTTGCCCCATGAGACTTCCCGGCACCTTTGGGTTTATTCTGCTTTTACTGCCTGCTTCTAAAACTAAGAATTTTTATGACCTGCTTCTGCTTCTGGGATTAATGGGGTTTATGCTGTCCCCTCAGTATCAGTTATAAAACTACAGTTATCTTTCTTCAGCCTGCAAAACTAGTTGCTTAGCCTCTGAATTCTCTGTTTCCTGTCTTTAGTCATGTAGAGGAGTTAGATCTGTCTGTTTACCAGAAGAGGGAAAGCATCTATCCTAGAGGCTGGTGAAGCTGGTTCTCTAGTCATATGTAAACTGTATCGTAATCTGCCTGTTTACCATAGATGGGAACTGTCCTTTTCAGATGTAGAAATTACCTTTTTACTAACAAATGTGCATTGTTAAATGAGCTGGAGTTTCACCCTAGTAAATAAGGCCATGACCACTCCCAGACTGGGAGGCAGTCTTTAAGGCCAGGACCCACTGTCCTCCATAGATCTGTAATAAAGTGCATTTATGGATGTTGGCAACTGACTATGGAAAGAACCCCTTGGGTTCAGTAACATTGGGGAGAAAAGAACAAACTGAATCCTAAAAAATCCCCCACAACCCAAAAACTTCCCTTTATTGCCTACCAGGACAACCATCCAAAAGCAGCAAAAAGCCAAACTTCCAGAGTGGAGTCTTCCAGAGCCTTGCCAAAATTTCCCTCCACTCCCCCGTGGGGTTTTAAAACTAACAACTTTAGGAGACTTCCAGCCTAGGTAAAGACTCAAGGATATCCGCTCTTGCTGGGGGAAGAATAATAATAGACATCAAACATGACCTCCCAAAAGAAACATGGTCCCCAAACAAAAAGCAAAAACCAACAGAAAACAAAACAAAACAAAAAACATAACCCCCAAACTTCCCTTTACTTGCCCATCATCCAGAAACAGCAAAAAGCCAAACTCTCAGAGTGAAGTCTTCCAGGATCCTGCTGCCAGTCCCCTCATCTCCCACTGCCTGATTTTAAAACTAACACCTTTGAGTGGACTTACTTCCACCCTAGACAAAGGCTCAAGTACACCCTCTCTTGGGGGGTACAGAGAATAGTACACATCAAACATGACTACCCCTACAAAAACACGTGCCCAAAAATCTCTTTACTTACTCGCCAGGACCACCATCCACAAGCAGCAAAAGCCCAACTCCCAGAGGGGAGTCTTTCAGGGCCCAACCAACTGTTCCCTCTCCTCCTCCAGCGGGGTTTTCAAGGTAACATCGTTGAGCTGACTTCCACCTTAGACCACAAGTCAAGAAAACCAGTTCTTGGGGAGGGGGGTGCGGAAATTGCAGTAATACACATCAAACAAACCATACATGCGCACACACACACACACACACAACCAACCCACAACCCCAAATATCTTCCCTTTGCTTCTCCATCTGGACCACCATCTACAAGCAGCAAAAAGCCAAACTCCCAGAGTAGAATTTCAAGGGCCCTGCCCGCAATCCCCTCCACTCCCCCTGCAGGGTTTGAAAGCTAACAGCTTTGAGCAGACTTCCATCTTAGGCAAAGGCTCTTGGATACCTGCTCTTAGGGGAAAAGAACGGTAATATACATCAACCATGATGACAAAAAAAAAAAAAACAAAAACAAACCACGACTCCAAATATTTCCCTTTACTTTTCCATCTGAACCAATGTCCACAAGCAGCAAAAAAGCCAAACTTATGGAGGACTCAGCCCGGTCCCTTCATTTTCCCCTGTCATGTTTTACAGCTAATGCCTTTGAGCAGTCTTCCACCCTAGGCAAAAGCTCAAGTACACCCACTCTTAGGGGGGAAATGGCAGTAATAAACATCAAACATTACCCCCCAAAATGACCCCAAAATTTCCCTTTACTTGCCCATCAGGACCATATCACAAGCAGCAAAAACGTCAAACTCTCAGAGGAGAGTCTTCCAAGTCCCTGCTGGAAGTCCCCTCTTCTCCCATGCAGGGTTTTAAAGCTGACACCTTTTAGTAGACCTCCATCTTTGAGCAAAGGCTCAAAGACACCTGCTTTTGGAGGGAAAAGAGCAGTAATACACATCAAAAATGACTACCAATAAAAACCACGACCCCAAAAACTCCATTAACTTGTCCATCTGGATTACCATCCACCAGCAGCAAAAAGCCAAACTCCCAGAGTGGAGTCTTCCAGGGCCCTGTTGGCAGTTCCCTTTCCTCTCCTGTAGGGTTTTCAAGCTCACACCTTTGAGCAGACTTCCACCCTATGCAAAGGCTCAAGAACAACTGCTCTTAGGGGGAAGAACAGTAATACACATCAAAGATGATACCCCAAAAAAACCCCAGGACCTCAAAAACGTCCCTTTATTTGAACATACAGACCACCATCCACAAGCAGCAAAAACCCAAACTCTGAAAGGGGAGTTTTACAGAACCCTGCTGGCAGGCCCTTCCCGTCCCCTTTGGGGTTTTATAGCTAATGCCTTTCAGCAGACTTCCATCCAAGACAAAGGTCATGTACACCCACTTTTGGGGGGAAATGCCCGTAATACACATCAAATTCGACTAACCTCCCCCAAAAACACAGCCTCATAAACTTCCCTTTACTTACCCATCAAGACCATTATCCACAGCAGCAAAAAGCCAAACTCCCTGAGTGGAGTTTTTTAGGGCCTTGCTGGAAGTCTCCTCCCACCTGCCTGCAGGGTTTTAAAGCTAACGCCTTTGAGCAGACTTCTACCCTAGGTAAAGGCTCAAGAATACTCACTCTTGGGGGGAAATAGCAGTAATAAACATCAAACACGACCCCCCCCCAAAAAAACCCCAAGGATCCCAAAAACTTCCCTTTACTTGCCTATGCGGACCACCATCCACAAGCTGCAAAAAGACAAGCTCCAAAAAAGGAGTTTTCCAGGGCCCTGCCGGCAGTCACCTGTTTCCTTGTGGGGTTTTAAAACTAATGTCTTTGAGTAGATTTCCACCCTAAGCAAAGGCTCAAGGACACACAATCTCAGGCAGAAAAGAGTAGTAATAAACATTGAACATGACCCCACCAAAAAAAACAAAATGACCCCCAAAACTGCTCTTTATTTGCCCATCAGGAGCATCATTCAAAAACAGCAAAAAGCCAGATCCCCAGTGTAGACTCTTCCAGGGCCCCACCAGCAGTCCCATTCCTTTCCTCTGTGGGGTTTTAAAGCTAATAATGCCTTGGGCAGACTTCCACCCTGTGCAAAGGCCTAAGGATACCTGCTCATGGGGGGAAAAGAGCAGACATACACATCAAATGTTGTTGTTGTTGTTATGGACCATCGAGTTGCTTGAGACTCATAGCGACCCTATGTAAAACAGTCTTAAACTCTGCTCTGTACTGTGCTAATTGCACTGTCTCTGATACACCCATCTAGGTTACCCCAGTCACTGAATCAATCCACCTCATAGAGGGCCTTCTCCTCCTATGCTGTCCTTCCACCCTTCCAAGCATGATGTCCCTCTCCAAGGACTGGTCCCTCCTTACATGTCCAAAGTATGTCAGATGAAGCCTCAGAATCCTTGCCTCCAAGGAGCAGCTTTATTTAACACTTTCTTGGATGAATCTGTTTGTTTTCTTAGCAGTCCATGGTACCCTCAATACTCTTCTCCAGCACCAGAGCTCAAAGGCATCAATTCTCCTTCTATCCTCCCTAGTCATTGTCTAACTCTCTGATGCATAACAAGTGATTGCAAAGACCATGGCCTGTACCAGACAGACCTTAGTCTCCAGAGAAAAACCGTTGCTTTTCAGTACCCTGGAGAGGTCCCTAACAGCAGACTTTCCCATGGCAATATATCTTTTAATTTCCTGGCTGCTGGTACCAAGTGTGCTGACTGGGAGCCAAGCAAACTAAAGCTGTGAACGATCTCAGTCTCTTCAGCATCCATCCTGATGCTGCCAATTGGTTTAGTAGTGAGAATCGTTGCCTTCTTGATATTGAGCCTCAATGCATATTGGAGGCTGCAGTCCTTTACCCTCTGCAGCAAGTGCTTCACCTCCTCCTCAGTTTCAGCAAGCAGGACTGTGTCATCTGCATAACACAGATTGTTGATAGCTCTCCCACCAATCCTGACACCACATTTCTCCTCAGAGAGCCCAGCCTCCCTGATAATTTATTCTGCATACAGGTTGAAAAAGTATGGAGATAGGACACATTCCTGGTGTACACCCTTCCCAATTTTGAACCATGCAGTGTTTCCTTGCTTTGTTCTGATGACTGCCTTTTGGTCCAAGTATAGGTTTTGCATTAGCACGATCAGATCAAGTGTTCTGGGATTCCCATTCTTCTCAGAGTCAGCCACAGTTTGTTATGATCCACACAGTCAAACACTTTTGCATAATCAATGAAACACAGATAAACATTCTTCTGGTATTCTCTCCTTTCAGCCAAGATCCATCTAACATTAGTTACAATATCCCTAGTACCATGACTCCTTCTAAACATAGCCTGGACTTCTGGCAGTTCCCTGCTGATGTGCTGTTCCAGTCATTTTTGGATAATCTTCAGTAGAATATTGCTTGCATGTGAAATCAATGAGATTGTTCTATAGTTTCCACACTCTGTTGGGCCACCCTTCTTTGGGATGGGAACAAATATAGATCTCTTCCAGTCAGTTGGCCAAGTAGTTGTTCTCTAGATTTCTTGGCACAACCTGGTGAGCACATCCAGGGCAGCATCTGTTAGCTGAAATATGTCAGTTGGTATACCATCTATTCCTGGGGTCTTATTTTTCGCTGTTTCCTTCAAAGCAGTCTGAACTTCTTCTTTCATCACCATAGGCTCTTGCTCATATGTTGTTTCATGAAATTCTTCTGTGTCTGCCAATTCCTTTTGATACAGTGACTCAGTATATTCTTTCCATCTTCTTTTAATACTTCCTGGATCATTTAATATTCTGCCTAAAGCATCCAATGTTGTTGTTGTTGTTATGTGCCATCGAGTCATTTTCGACTCATAGCGACCCTATGCACAACAGCCCTAAACCCTGCTCTATCCTGCGCCAACCGCACCGCCTCTGACACACCCATCCCGATTACCCCAGTCACCGAATCAATCCATCTCATAGAGGGTCTTCCCCTCCTGCTCTGTCCCTCCACCCTCCCAAGCATGATGTCCCTCTCCAAGGACCCGTCCCTCCTGGCAACATGTTCAAAATATGTCAGACGAAGCCCCAGAATCCTTGCCTCCAGGGAGTAGCTTGGTTTAATCCTCTCCAAGATAAATCTGTTTGTTTTCCTGGCAGTCCAGGGTACATTCAGTACCCTTTCTCCAGCACCACAGCTCAAAAGCATCCACTCCCCTTCTGTCCTCCCTAGTCATTGTACAACTCTCTGATGCATAACAAGCGATTGCAAAGACCATGGCCTGTATCAGGTGCACCTTAGTCTCCAGAGAGACACTGTTGCTCCTGAGTACTTTAGAGAGGTCCCTAACAGCAGACTTTCCCATTGCGATACGCTTTTTGATTTACTGACTGCTGGTGCCAAGAGTGTTGACTGTGGAGCCAAGCAAACTGAAGCTGTGAACAATCTCAATCTCTTCGTCATCCATCCTGACGCTGCCAATTGGTCCAGTGGTGAGAATCTTTGTCTTCTTGACATTGAGCCTCAGTCCATACTGAAGGCTGCAGTCCTTGACCCTTCGCAGCAAGTGCATGAGGTCCTCCTCAGTTTCAGCAAGCAGGGTTGTGTCATCTGCATAATGGAGAAAAGCATCCAATAGGAACAAAAAAAATCACCGACCCCGACAACCAAAAAGCAATCTATGACCCCCAAAACTTCCCTTCATTTGCCCATCAGTACAACCACTCAAAAGCAGCAAAAAGCCAAATTCCCAGACTGAAGTCTTCCAGGGCCCTGCTGGCATTCCTTTCCCTTTCCTATGGGGTTTTAAAACTAACACCTTTGAGCAGACTTCCACCTTAAGCAAAGTCTCAAGGACACCTGCTCTTCAGGGTGGGGGTGGTGGCAAATGAGCAGTAATATACATCAAACACGACCCCGCCCACAAATAAAACAAAACAAAAAAACCAACAACAACACTACCCTGAACACTTCCCTTTACTTTTACTTTCCCTCTGGACCACCATGCACAAGCCTCAAAAAGCCAAACTACCAGACTGGAGTCTTCCCAGGCATGCTGGCAGTCCTCTACCCTCCCGCTGCGGGGTTTTAAAGACAACACTTTTGAGCAGACTTCCACCTTAGGCAAAGACTCAAGGACACCCTCTGTTGTGGGAGGAGGGGAAATTAATACACATCAAACACGATCACCACCATCCCCCCTAAAAAAAAACACCCCACAACCTGGAACATTTTGCTTTACTTGCCCATCAGGACCACCATCCAAAAGCAGCAAAAAGCCCAACTCCCAGGGTGGAGTCTTCCAGGGCCCTGCCAGCACTCCCCTCTCCTCCTCCTGTGTAGTTGTAAAGCTAACATCTTTGAGCAAACTTCTACCCTCGGTAAAAGCTCAAGGACACCCACTCTTGGGAGGAAAAGAGCATTAATTCACATCAAACACGACCTCCAAAAAACACGACCCCAAAATTTTCCCTTAGCTTGTACATCAGCACTCCCATCTATAAGCAGCAAAAAGCCAAACTCTCCTTGCTAGATAGTCAGGCTCAAATATCAGCATTGAGCAGAGTTCTCCCCATGCCTCTAGCAGAACCCATCTTAGCCCTTAGCCTAATGGAGTTGGAGGACGTTTATTCTAGTTCCCTCCCCTTTTTGTAGAATAACTCAGAAGTACATGTTCAGCCCAACATTATTTGGCAGGATTTTGCTCCAGTTTCCCACAGTGGTAGTGTTAGGATTAGAATCAAAAGTTACATGAGCAATCAGAACTACAAAGCTGATATTGCCCTGGGAGACAGTTTGGTGCCTTGGGTACATGAGTGATGTCAGAAGCAGTGGACACTTTTGGTGCATGAATAACATTGGAGAACAGAGATCAGAATAAGAACCACTCACTAAACTTCGAACTTTCCATGGATTGCCTCTTTAGCCTACACTTCATCATCAAGGCACATTCAGATGTGGAAGACTTTGATACCACTTTACCTCCTTAACATGCTGCCTCCTCCATATTTCCTTTCCAAGGAGGGAGGTCCATTTCATCTTTTGGGATGTAACTTACCTTCACTTCTGACTCCTCATTTTTTTCCCTAAGCCTTGAGATTTAACAGAAATCTTTGGCATATTCTCTGGGAAAACACTTGAATGCTTTGTGCACTTAAGTCAGCTCTCCCAAGAAATACTAAAATTGCTATACGTTGCGCTACCTTGGTACTTGAACATCATTCCTTCCTCTAGTCTCTTTCTCCTGGCACAATTCTTTGCCTATGTTGACTTCATTGGTAACAGTAGTTTACTTGATGGTGGTGGTGGTGGTTGTCCCTGACTCATGGTGACCACGCACAGGTTAGGGTGAAAAGCTGTCCAGTCAAACCATTACAGGATTGATCTGTCATAATCTGTCGGGTATTTATTGTCTGATTTTTGGAGATAGATCTTCATGCCTTTCTTCCCAGCCTGTCTTTGTCTGGAAACTCTGCTGAAACCTATATAACATCATAGCAACAAGCAACCTCCACTGACAGGTATGTCACGGTTGCACATGAACTGTTCAAGCTGAAAATCTCCTTGGTAAAAGCCAAGAATTGTACCACTGAATCACAACTGCCCTCACAAGTTACTTGATGACCAATTTATATTTGTTCCTTACCTTTTCTGTCCCTGTTGAGTCGCAGGCTACTCACAGCAACCCTATAAAGGAGAGTCCTCAATGCTGTGTGTCTTTCATGCTCTCTCCAGGTTCATGGGATTTCCAGAGGCAAGCTATTACGGAAGTGGATGCCACTCCTGCTTCCAAGCTTGTTTTAATCGGGGAATTCCACCCCACACTGTCCGCATTGGGTAACCAACCATTAACACATTTGACACATTAGTGTCACAGTGTTCAGCCTCACAGCAGCACACGTTACCGCTGTATGGCAAATGGACACACCAGGGCTTACTGTCCCTACTTCATATTATTATTATTAATATTTCCTAGTATTCTTATTCAAATAAACTAATTGAAATAGAATCCTTGTCTCAAGAACTTGGGAAACTCTAGGGCAGAGGGAAGAACATTGCAGTAGAGATAATAAGCTGAATATTCTTCTTCTATTAACTTTGAAGGAATCTGCCAAACCAAATTACTTCCTGGGTAGCAAACTAATCATAAAAGAAAATGGAAACATTGTGTCAAGGCGGACTTCCTGTACACGATAAACAGTGTGGTGAGGTAAACCATCTGTATACAGTACAAAATATCATAGACATCACAGAGAGATGTACTTCCCCTAGATAGTAGACACTGCAGTAGATAGTGTGGAAAGGTGGGTCTCCAGTAACCTATAAACAGTACCTAAGAAAGCATGCCTAGACAAGCCTCCTGTAGACAAAAGACACTACAGTAGACAGTGTAATAAAATAGGCCCCCTGTAGGCAGCAGATATACAGTAGACAGTGTGATGAGGTGAAATTCCTGTAGAGAGAGAAAAATTCTATAGACAGTGCAGCAAGGTAGACCTCCTGTAAACAGTGGACACTACAATGGACTACAGAGCAGTGAGGTAGGTGCATGAGCATGCATGAATTTAAGTTTGTTGTCACCTACCTCAGGGTCTCTCAGCCTGAGCTCTACAGACATTTTGGACTTCTTGTGATGTTTTTATCAACTGCCAAATTGGAACTGACTCATAGTTGGCCCTCTGGTGAGTTTTTAGAGGCAGTAATTGGCACTGCCTCTAGTGGTAGGAGGAGAATACCCATATTTCTCCTGTAGAGCAGCTCACAGATTCAAACAGAATGTTCTGGGGTTGGCACCACAGCTAGGCTACCAGAGCTCTCCACTGGAATTAATTTGAGGACAAACATGCCAGTTATTTGCTCGGGGACTGCCCTGTGCTTTTCAGGATAGTTGTTGGTATTTACCCACTGGATTCCAACAGCACCCACTCAATTGTGACAATAAAAAAAAATTCTCCAGATATTGCCAAATATCCCAAAGTGACCAAAATTACCCCCACCTAAGACCCTGGGTTAGCTGAACCTTTACTCTTCAGAGACACTGCAAGCAAAATTTAGATCTTTCCGTTTTCTCCCACAGTAAAACAGAAAGCTCTTTGACTTACCTCTCTGCTTCTGCACTCTGCTCTGCCTTGCTTCAAGCCTTCATTTTCAGGCTCATTTGTCACTGCTCCCTTTGCAAAGATGGATTTCCAGGTTGTGTGCTGACAGCTAAGTGGGATCACATTTCCAGGGAAAAAAGCTCAACAAATCATCTTTCTCCTGCTTGCAGGGTTCCAGAGCACCCTCAAGTGGTCAGGAACTGCCATTATCTGTGGATCCAATCTGAATTCCCTGGAAAGAACCATGGGGAGCGGGGATTTCTCCCTCAGTGGAGTCTGCTCCTAAAAATTGACTTTGTCTCAATTTTATTTTGAAATTTATTAACATCTTCTCCAAGTCTAATTCTGCTTAGCATGTGCTATTGAGTACATTAGTGAAATGTTTACCCTATGTGTTATGTGCATAGTTTACATGTTTAAGGGTTGTGTATTTTCAGTCTGATCAGAAACATAGAAATGCAAAAGGGGTAAATGCTGAGAAAAGAGACTGTGAGCCATATGGGACTCACCTGGGTCAGACTTCAATCAGCCCTGGGAGACTTTAGGATCAGAGGCTGCCATATTCAGCAAGCTATTAGGTCTGGTTGGCTGCAAAGAGAAGGCTTGGGAAGTGGCCATCACCTCTCTTCCACTGAAAGGCTTTGTTCAAGCAGCAGCCGGACTACATAGTCTTTTCTTTTGAGTCACAAACTTTAGCCCATAGCAGCTTCCGAAAACTGAATTCTGCTCTCAAGTTTTCCATGACTGCTTTACTCACAAGAACATCTCTCTAGGAGGCTCGGGAAGTAAAAGAAGTGCTCAGTAGTAAAGTCTATACTGTCTAGTTTATAAGGGGCAAGCAAATACACAGACAACAGAAAGACAAAGACAACAATCAAGCTGAGAGGTCTGTCCTGGAGCTGAGGAGAAAAGGAGTTGACATTGGAGATCATCACAGCTTACCTACTGCTGTTCCTACAGGAATGGGTGGGGAACACTCTGCTCAATTCACATATATTTTTAAACGGCTGTCGCCCAATGGGTATGCTGCCAACCAAAAGTCATGTAGTTCAAATCCACAAGCTACTCCGTGGGAGAAAAATAAACAATCTCCTCCTGTGCAGTTACTGCCTCTGAAAACCTAGTGGAGCATCAGCTCTGAGTTGGTTCTGATTAAAAAACACAGAACAACAATATAAATACGAAGCGTGCTGGTATAAAAAATTAGCACTCAGTATTAGAAAGGTTGAACCCAGTTCTCCCATCAAGATGACAGACCAGCAGCACTCAGGAGCAATGATTTTGTCAATTGCTCCCTACCATGGGAGGGACTGGAGATAATTATGCTAAGTAAACTAACTCAGTTTCATAAAGACAAATACTGTATAGAACCATTATTGGATCCAAGGGAAAGGGCTTAAATATAGGGTCACACAATTTGATGGGTGGAGGGAGGATTGGTAAAGGAAAGGGGAAAGGTCCAGTGTGCAAAACAATGTATTTGAACTTTATGAACTTCATATGTAAAGCAGCACAAAATAAAACTTAAAAAACAAAACAAAAGATGACAGCCCAGGAAATCCTCAGTGCAGGGCTATTCTGTCACAGGTCAATGAGAGCTAAAATTACATCTTTGGCACCTAACAACATCACCTTGTTGAGAACATTGATGTGGTTTTTCAAGCAGAGAATAATTTTTGGGAAGGTTTAAACAAAGCAATGTTCTAGTACTCCTTGGTTAACATCATAGTTGCACTTCTAGACTCTTCAATATATGTTAAAAACAAGCAAAAATGTGCACTTGTACAAGTAGAGATAACTTATTGGTTCATTTATTATCAAGTTGTGAATTTTTTAACATTCATCCAAAGCTTAGTGGCTTGAAGTAACAAAAGTAATTTATTATCTGTCATGATTTCCTGAGGGCCAGGAATTCCAACAAAGCACATCAGGAACAGCTGGTATTACTAAATGATCTTTTGGGCTTCAGCTGGAATACTCAGAGCCATGAGGCTGTATTTCTGATAGGATGGTAAACTAGGTAGTGCAGGCATCCTTCAACTCTCTCCTTCAGGGACATCAAAGGGACAAGGAAAGGCAGTCACAGACAATAATCCTGTACCCTGAAATTTGGGAGAATTTATTGAGAGTGAACACAGACACAGATTGAGGAAGGAAATGGAGGGAAAGGAAAGAATAAAGGGATAAGGGTAGCAATACTGTGAATCCAGTTCAAACACTCTCTGTCAGATCAGGTTCAAGACAAGACAACAGTGACCTGTGGCTTTTCAGCCCATCAAGGAGAGGACAAGAATGGCCTCATTTCCCCTACTCTCCAATGAGTTGCTGATGGATCTGTCCTCTGTAAGGATGAGAATCCCCTGATCATCAGGCTTCAGACTCCCTCCTTCAGGGAGCAGGCTAGTTTTGAATCTAGTTGGAAAGCAAAACTGAAACTAGCACACTGAAACTAGGATTTCCTGTAACTTAGCAATCCTCCAGTGCACCAACCATGCCTCCATTCTCTTGAAAACTATCACACCTGACACCAACCTAGTGGCCTTGCAAGCCTCCTCCCACCCCCATAGTCCCATGATCCTGAGACCCAAGGGAATACTGGCTGACTTTACTGAAAGACATCTGTGAAAGGTCCAGACATAATGAGATAGAACACATTATGTAGGAAAGGCCTATATATTGTAGGATGCCAAAAATCTTGAAACCCACCACCATGCCCTCTATTTCCAACAGCACTTTTCTAACATTGGGACAATCAAAACAATCCCTTATACAATCCCTTATATCCCCGTAACATCCTCCCTGGGAACCACCCAAATGGATCACTGAGAACCACTGAAATCTGGGATAAAATAGCAATAAAACCAGACCCAAAGGACCATCACATCCAGTTGTTCTCTGTGCTCCTCACATCATCAGATCATACTCCTCACAGGGACATTACCATCACTCCACTGCAAGGCCAGTATGGCATGGTCAGGCCCTGAAGCTTCTTCCCTCCACCATGTCCCTAGCATCTGCTAAAGGCTGTAGCCCAGCTCAGGCACACTCACACCAGACCAGCAACAAAACCACTGTCTGCAAGTTCCAGGGACAGCAGATTCAGTGTGGCCTTAGACCAAGCTTCTGCCTGAAGCACTAGATTACAGCTCTGCACCCTGTAAACCACTGTTCCATACCCTGGAGACTGCTTTTCTGCCGCCCCACTGTCCTGTGCCAGGAGCACCAATATCGCAGGTACTTTGGGTTAAACACTGTTTTTTGACTACATCATGTGGGATTTCTTAAGCTCAAGCTAGAGGCCTGGTGAACCATGGTTCCTGGAGAACAACAGTTACCCCTGCTTCAAGGCCTTCAGCCCAAAAAGGGAGCACCAATAAACAGGTCTTTCACAAAACATTGTCAAGTCCTGGGACATTACATAGTTACAACAAACCAAAATCTATAAAATGATTCACAAAATGTCAGGAAAGCAGCAGCCTGCTTGAGTTATCAAAAAACTCATGAAATATTATACAAAATGGGAGACCATGAAGGACATGGTCTCAGTCACAAAAAGACAAATACGGCATAATGCCACTGTTATAAAACAAGACTGACATTGGGTGGGGGGGGGAGAAACTAAGAAAAGAGGGGATAAATAATGTACACAGTATTAAAACAAATGGGGGAGAGAACTGTAGAAAAGGAATATATGATTAGATATTATTGTCATGACAAGAGCTCAGAATAAGAGCTGCACGGTGAAGTGATCTGGGGCAAGGGGTGGGGGGGAATGTATAACAACAAAAGAACATTTTTTCTAAAGAAAAAAAGTGATCTGGGGGGCAGAAAAGAAAATGTGCAATAATGAAGGATTGGAAACCCAAGTTCTTTATAAACTTTCATTAAAATCTCAATCTAAAAAGAGTGATGTTCTTTATAAAAAAAAAAAAAAAGAACAACAACAAAAAATCCCACAAAAAGACATAAGAATATGGCAGGCATTCTGAGGCTCCTTAAGGGAGGGTAGTGTAACCAGCAAGAACCTTGATTGACTTGTCCGATCCACATTGTTGTTTGCTATTAAAGTGCTGTCAAGTTGAAAAAAAAAAAATCCCAAAATAACCCTTGACCTAAAAAATAGACCCAATGAATACCTCAGATAGAGAGAACCAAAAGAAATATATTGATGTGGAGTTATTTGAACAGCTACAGAGGAAGATCAAAATTATGGAAGAAACAATGGAAGCCATTAAGCAAGCTAATACCCAAAAGACAACAAAACAGAAGAAATATATTGATGAGGAGCAACTTGAACAGCTATGGAAGAAAAGTCAAAAGATGGAAGAAAGAACTGGTAGAATAGATAAAGAGGTACAAAATCTTAAAAAAATAATCACAAGACAAAGAGGGTACAGCCAACATAGTATGGAAATAACAAAAAAAGCATAAAAATGCAATTCAGAATATTAAGACAGAAGTTGCAGGTCTCCAACATACTGGCTGGACAAAAAAATAGAATTAAAGAGATAGAACAGAGAATTAGTGAGCTAACACACAAGAACCTCACTGGAAACATACCAAAAGAAACATCAGAAATGAGATGTAAAGAAAATGAATATTAGAACCATGTGGATGACAACACAATAAAAAATATATATATGATTGGAATTCCAAAAAACTGGAGTGACAGGCAAGTCACTGAGAAAATTGTG
Source organism: Elephantulus edwardii (assembly GCF_000299155.1). Classification (NCBI taxonomy): domain Eukaryota; kingdom Metazoa; phylum Chordata; class Mammalia; order Macroscelidea; family Macroscelididae; genus Elephantulus; species Elephantulus edwardii. The sequence continues at coordinate 381,024 of NW_006400184.1, read as the reverse complement.
GAAGAAGTATTAGAAGAAAGCTTCCCAGGTATTCTGAAGAACAGGGAAATCCGCATTCAAGAAAAACACTGAACACCAAATAAACTAGATCCAAAAAGAAAATATCAAGACAGACAAATTATGCAAGTTGAAAGATAATGATAGAATTCTAAAATCATCATAAGAAAAACAAACATCACAAGGGGGAAACGATGCAAACTAGAAGATAAAGGGATGGCATTACAGAAATTTGAAAGAAAAGAGCTGTCAGCCAAGGATCTTATACCCAGCAAAGCCCTCCATCAAATATTAAGGTGAAATTAGATCCTTTGCAGAAAAGAAGGAACTTAAGAAATTTTTGAAAACAAGACAAAAACTGTAAGAAATTTTAAATGAAGTCCTTCACATGGAGATGCCAAAAGAAAGAGGATGGATCATAGTAACTAGAAACAACAGAAAAAGAAACACAACAAAATGGCAACAGTAAAACCTGGTCTGACAATAATCACACTTAATGTGAATGGAATAAATGCACCAAGTAAGAGAAAGAGTAGCAGAACAGATAAAAGAACCCAAAACCCATCAATATCTTGCCTATAAGAGACACATCTAAAACCCGGATAAGATGGATTCAAAATAAAAGGTTGGGGGAAAAATATACCATGCAAAGAGCAACCAGAAAAAAAGGTAGGATAGACAATATTAATATCTGATTAAATAGTCTTCACAATGAAAACCACCATAAAAGAAAAAGGCCTGATTCAAGGCACAATAGATCAAGAAGACATAACCTTGGTGAATATTTACACAATATTGTTGTTGTGTTGTTGTTGTTGTTAGATACCATCAAGTTGAGGATGACTCATAGCAAACCTATGAACAAAAGATCCAAAGCCTGTTCTATTCTGTGACATCCTCACACTTTTTAACACACAAAAACCTGTTGCAACAGTCACTATCATTTCCTCTCCTTCACCGACCTTCCACCTTACCCAACATCTTGTCCTTCTCCAAGGTATAATACCTCCTAGCAACATGTCCAAAATATGTGAGGTGAAGTCTCACCGTTCTTGCCTCCAAAGAGCACTCTGGCTGCACCATCTCCAAGTCATATCTGTTTATTCTTTTGGTCATTCATGGGATGGTCAGTGCTCTTCTCCAACACCACAGCTCAAATGCATCAATTCTTTTTTCTGTCATCCGTATTCATTGTCCAGATCTCTGATGCATGGCTAGTAATCTAAAAAACTATGGCCTGAATCAGACACACCTTGGTCCTCAAACTGATATCACCATTCCTCAATAATTTGGAAAGGCTCATAATTGCAGATTTTCCCAGTGCAATGCATCTCCTTATTTTCCTACTGCTTGTACCAAGGATGTTCATTGTGGATCCAAGCAAGATGAAGCTGTTGACAGTTTCAATAAAATGGGCACTGTCACAAAAGAACCAACTAAAATAAAAAGGAATATAGGAATACTATAAAAATTTACATTCAAACAGCCATGAAAACCTAGAGGAAATAGACAAATACTTAGAAATTCACAACCTACCTAAAATGATACCATCTGAAATTGAGCACGTAAACAGACCCATTACAAAAGAAGAAATGAAAATGTGGTAAAACAACTTCCAGCCAAAAAGTCATGGTTTTACAAGTGAATTTTATCAAACATTCAGAGAAGATCTATCATCAATCCTGCATAAACTTTTTCATAAAATAGACAAAGACGGAATTCTCTCAGACTCAATCTATGAAGCAAACATATCCTTGATTCCAAAGCCAGGTAAGGACACCACCAAAATAGAAAACTATAGGCCAATATATGAACATTGTTGCAAAAATCCTGAATAAAATCCTGGCCAACAGAATCTAATGATAAATAAAAGAAAAATAATTCACCATGACCAAGTGGGATTCATAACAGGTATGAAAGGGTGGTTCAACATAAGAAAAACAATCAATGTAATTCATCACATTAACAAAGCAAAGAACAAGAACCACATGATCCTATCAATTGATGCAGAAAAGGCCATTGACAAAATCCAACACTCTTTCCTGATTAAAGGGGAATTTTTTTAACATAGTGAAAAGTATATACACAGACCTGAGAGCCAACATTGTTCTCAATGATGAGAGATTAAAGGCATTCTTCTTGCGAACAGAAACTAAGCAAGGATGCCCTCTATCACCTCTCCTATTAAATATTGTATTGGAAGTCTTAGCAATAGCAATAAGGCAAGAGAAGGAAGTAAGAGGTATCCAAATAGGCAAAGAGGAGGTAAAATTTTCTCCCTATGCAGATGATATGATAGTATACGTAGAATACCCTAAACCCAGCAAGAAAACTACTGGACACAGTTGACCAATTCAGTAAAGAGGCAGGATATAAGATCAACATACAAAAACAAATGGATTTCTCTACATTAACAAAGAAAATACAGAACTGGAGCTAAGGAAAACAATACCCTTCACAATAGCTAATCACAAGATTAAATTCTTGGGAGTAAATCTAACTTGAAAGATCTATTCAAATAAAATTACAAAACATTACTACAAGAAGCAAAAAGAGACCTGGAGAAGTGTAAGAATATCCCTTGCTCATTGGTAGGAAGACTCAATATTGTGAAAGTGACAATACTACCAAAGGCAATTTACATATTCAATGCAATCTCAATACAAATACCAATTCCATTCTTGAAAGAGATAGAAAAGCCAATCTCCAATTTCATTTGGAATAAAAAGAGGCCCCTAATAAGCAAATAACTTCTTAAAAAGAGAAACAAGGTAGGAGGTAACTCACTCCCTGATTTCAAATCCTACCACACTGCTGTGGTGGACAAGGCAGTGTGGTACTGGTACAATGACAGACACATAGCTCAATGGAATAGAATTGAGAATCCAGAAATCAGCCCATCTACCTACGGTCAACTGATTTTTGACAAGGAGATGAAGTCAGTTAAGTGGGGAAATGACAGCCTTTTTGACAAATGGTATTGGCAAAATTGGAAAACTATCTGCAGAAAACTCACGCAAGATCCACACCTCACTCCATATACAAAAAACCAACTCATAGTGGATCATGGACCTAGGACTAAAACGAAGGACTATAAACTTAATTAAAGAAAAGCTTGGAAGAACTTACAAGTCCTAAGCCACAACATAAACAGTCTTCCAAGCGTCTTGGAAAATCTACAACCAATAGAGGATGAATGGGACCTTCTAATAATCAAATCCCTATGCACATCGAAAAACTTCTCCAACAGGGTAAAAAGGGAAAGCACAGACTGGGAAAAAATTTGGCAATGACATGTCAGACAAGAGACTTATATCTACAATTGATAAAACAGCACCACAACAAAATAAAGGTAAATAAACCAATTGAAAAATGGGCACAGGATATGAACAGACCCTTAGCCAAAGAAGACATTCAGATGGCAAACAAACACATGAAGAAATGTTCAAAATCCCTAGCTCTGAGAGAGATGCAAATCAAAACAACTCTGAAATATCATCTTACCCCAGTAACAGCAAAACTTAAAAGAGCAGAAAACATCAAATGCTGGCGAGGTTGCAGAGAAACTGGATCCCCTACTTATTGTTGGTGGAAGAGTAAAATGGTGCAACCACTATGGAAGGCAGTATGGTGCTTTCTCAAAAAGTTGAAATTAAAAAAACCAAACACATTTGACCCAGCAATTCTACTACTGGGATATACCCTAAAGAAATCGTAACTGCCACCCAAGTAGATAGCAGATATGTGTACACCCATGTTTATTGCATCTTTGTTCACAATAGCAAAGAGTTGGAAACAACTCAGGTGCCATCAACAAATAAATAGATGGAGAAGCTGTGGTATATTCACACAACGGAATACTATGCTGCACTGAAAAACAAGGAACTCATGAAATATTGTACAAAATGGGTGACTCTGGAGGAAATTATACTGAGTGAAATATCTCAGTCACAAAAGACAAATAGTGCAAGATGTCACCGTTGTAAAACAAGACTGACATCAGGGTTGAGGGGAGACTGAGAAATAATGTCTAGTGCATTGAAGCAGATGAGGGAGAGTACTGTTTAAAAGTGATATAAGATTAGGTATTATTGTCATGATAGGAGTCCAAATGAAGGCTGCACAGTGGAGTGGAGTTGGGGGCACGGACTGTACAACAATAAAAGAATTTTTCTTTTACTTTTCAAAGCAAAGAGTGAATTTGGGGGGAGGGAGTGGGCAAGGAGAAAAGTGCAACAATGAATGAATGGAAACTTTAAGTCTCTGTAAACTTTCATTAAAATAAAAAAAAAATCCATCTGACTTTGACATTGAAGTCCCTAGGGCCATAGCCTCTTCTAAACCCAGCTTATATTTCTGGCAGACTGAATTTTTCTCCATGAAGTCTGTGTCTGTCAGGTTTAGCATCTCAGGACAAGATTTGAAGCTGCCTATCTGGGAGCAAGAAATCTGATGATGGAAAATCTGGGCAGAAATAGAGCTAGTACCATAGCATCAAAAACTTAGCCACATTTTTTTGGAAGTGAGTTACTGTCAGGGCCTTACAGCCTCCCTAATAAGATCTAAAGTCGGTGACTAGACCTCTGTGAGAGCCCTAACATGATGGGAATGGAGTGAGTCATTTAAAAGCCAACATTTTTTCACACTAAGTAATTATGAGGAACTTATCACCCTCAAGGCAAGAGGGGCTTTACCACCAAGTCTCTTGATTGTCTTGTTAGGGGGCCCTCAGTGGACTTTTTGGAAGTCACAGATCAGGCGAGGACCCAGTGACATGATCCAACTGGCAGAGCACTGGTAAATGAGCATGCAAACGTCCTCAACACACCTCACTGCTGTCCTGTCTACCATCAAATAACTTTTTGTAGTTAGCTGTCACTGAACCTGTGTCCAGTCACTACACACCCTATGGAACAAAATGCACCAATATTAAAACAGACTGAGGAGACTTGGTGATCTTCTACCAAAAATTAACTTCTGGAGATTCTATAGATGTCCAAACTGATCAAATGCATCCTCTGTACCATCCACAGGGCCAGGCAGTGCTTCATGGAGCCACCATGCATCAGAGTCAACAGAAACAGCTGATGGGTCATTATCAACAAAACAAAATTTATGATTGACATAACATTTCTATGTCAAAATTATCTTTGATATTCAGTATCTGGTAATACATGGCAAACGTTCTCAAAGGGAGCTCTGTGACCTACTAGAACTGTGCTGTTAACTAACTGGAAAGTGGTTTGAATCCACCAGGCACTCTGTGGGAGAAAAATAGGCAATCTCCTCCACTGCAGTTTATAATGTGTGAAAATCCACAGAGTCAGCTATGAGTCAGTTTCTACTCTATAGCAATGAGTCTAACAGTCTAAAAAATTTTCTTAAATGCCAAAAGTTGAATGTGGTATCAACCCTTTGAAAGGGTGTATTTGCCATGATTTTCAATATTTTCTAGAGGATCAATTACATTATAGTAAATATAATTTAAGATCTATCACTTTCTACTTAGGTAATAATGGATTCAAATATATCAAAGATTATGAAGATGGCATGGAGTAGGGCTAAGTTCCCAGGATCACTATAAGTTATCCAACAGTAACTATTTAAAAAACCAGGTGAACACAGTGTGAAAATTATTGAACAATATTATTAATGCCATATGCAAGTGAAATCGTGCTGATGATTACTTTTAAAAGGCAGAGGGGTGGATGTTGGAACATTACATCCACAGGGAACTTACAGAAATTTAGGCTGGAGGCTACAAAACAAGGAATCTCATTGCTAATTGGAATTAGCAAAGATAGATCTTGGCTGAAAGCAAAGTATACCAGAGAGATGTTTATTTGTGTTTTATTGGCTATGCAATGGCATTTGACTGTGTGGATAATAATAAATTAGGGATAACTTTGAGAAGCATGGGAATCCCAGAACACATTGTAATAATGCAAAAAATATGCATAGACCAAGAAATAATTGTCAGAACCAAAGAAGAAAACACTACACTGTTTAAAATCAAGAAAGGCATTCATCGGCCAGCTCTGGTGGCCTAGTGGCAAGAAACTGCACTGCAATCCCAGAGGTACACGGTTCAAATCCACCAGATGCTCTGCTGAAGAGGGAGGAACAATCACCTCCTGTACCAGTCAGATCAAATTTGACGGTTGTTGTTGTTGTTGTT
>NW_006400184.1:373505-374749 GCF_000299155.1 Elephantulus edwardii | reverse complement strand
GCTTTATCACCTTACTGGTGGTCTTGGGTTACAGCTGCTTGCCTTCTTGCTCCTGAGGGCCTCGACAGTTTGCCCCAAGCTGGGGGCCAAGCGCAGCCCGCCCCGGGCAGAAGGCCACGACGGCTTGCCCTGGGCAGGGGGCCGAGGGCAGCCCACCCCGGGCAGAGGGCCGCAATGGCTGAAGTAGTCTTTTTTTAAAAAAGAAGAAGTGTGTGTGTGTGTGTGTGTGTGTGTACCATCAAATTGGATCTGACTGGTACAGGAGACAGCCCCTCCTTCTCCAGCAGAGCATGAAGTAGAGTCTGGGCTTCCGCCCCCCCCCCCAGGTGCCTGTCAGGTCCTGGGTTTCAGCTGTCCACACCACAGCAGTGGGCAATGAGCCTAAAGCCCCTGATGGCTCTGGGCGCTGACTCTCACCAGTGGCTGCGGATGAAGTCACAGGCGATTTTCAGCCAGCGCCGTTAGAAATTACTTTCTTATCTAGGAAAGCAACTCCATTTTTCCTCACCTGTTCATCTCCGGAGTAATATATCATATGATCATCTGACTCAAAATGCCCCATGCCAGTCCATCTCATCTCACCAGTGCCTAGAAGGTCAATATTTATGCGTTCCATTTATTCTTTAATAATATCTAATTTTCCTACATTCATGGTTCTCACATTCCAAGTCCCAATCACTAGTGTCTGTCTACTTACAACTGTTTCTCTTCCTTTGTATTTCCATACTTGAAAGCTCCATCTCAGTTGCCCTTTCTGTTATTCTACGTCACACAAAGGAATATTATGCAGCACGCATATGATTTTGTAAATTTTTGCCTAACTTGGGAGAGGCTGGAGAGCATTATGCTGAATGAAGTAACTCAGCCCCATAAGGATAAATATTGTATAAACCTATTACTGTAGAATGATTATAAGCATCCAAGAGGGGTCGGAGAGGTTGGAAGCAGAGCGATGAGAGTGTGGAGGGGGAGGAGAGATTAATAATGAGGTTGTAAAATTTGATGGTTTGGGGTGAGCAAATTTGAAAGGATTTGTTCTTAAAAACAGTGTATTCAAATTTTGTAAATAATGTAGTTGTTGTTGTTATGTGCCATCGAGTCGTTTCTGACTCATAGCGACCCTATGCACAACAGCTCTAAACCCTGCTCTATCCTGCACCAACCGCACCGCCTCTGACACACCCATCCCGATTACCCCAGTCACCGAATCAATCCATCTCATAGAGGGTCTTCCCCTCCTGCTC
>NW_006400184.1:368963-373405 GCF_000299155.1 Elephantulus edwardii | reverse complement strand
AAAATATCTTCCATTGTCCAACCCATGATCTGACAGTTTGTATCTTAAGCCTTTCTTGGCTTCTGTGATTCCAAAAACGTTGACGGCTGACATGTCTCTTAAGTTTAGTTGTGGTGTCTCCAAGGGAAGGTGACGTGTCCTGTAGAACTTCTGTGTAGATTATGTTTCTCCTTCTGGCCCGAGGGCCTGTGGCCCTCGGGCCTGCCGGAAAGCCTTGTTACCTTTGAGGAACGCTTGTGAGAAACGCAGGCGGGAGCAAGCCCTTGAAAGCTCTGACAGGCGTGGTCTTGGACGGAAGTGAGGCTTGAGAACAGGCGTTTCTCACAGGCGTTTCTCAAAGGTAACCAGGCTTTCCGGCGGGAGCAAGCCCTTGGAAGCTCTGACAGGCGTGGTCTTGGACGGAATTTGACGGTACACACATAAAATAAATAAATAAAAATTAAAAAAAAAGAAAAAGAAAAAAGAAAGGCATTCATCAAGGTTGTATCTTCTCTCTATATCTATTCAATCAGTTGTTGTTATTGTTAAGTGCCATTGAGTTGTAGGTAACTCATAGCAATCTTGTGAATTAAAGACCTGGACACTTGAAAACTTTCTTACTTTCTCTAGGTTCATAGGGTCTCCAGAGACAAGCTATTTCGGAAGTGGATGCCGCATCTGCTTCCAAGCTTATTTTACTCAGGGAGCTCCACCAAACACTGTCCACCATGGGTAACCATTCTCACATTTGACACATTAGTGTCACAGTGTTTAGCTTCACAGCCACCACAAGTTACCTCTGTACAGCAAGTATTCAATCTGTATGGTGAGGAAATAATTTGAGAAACTGGACTCTGGGAAGAATAATGTGGCATCAGGATTGGAGGAAGACTTGTCAACAGTCTGCATTATGCAGATGACACAACCTTCCTTGCAGAAAGTGAACAAAATTTGGAGTACTTACTTACTGAAGAATAAAACCCCTACCGTCTTCAATATAGATTGCTTATCAACATGAAGAAAACAAAAATCCTCACTCACCACTGGACAAATACACAAAAACATGAGGGGTTGAGAAAAGATGGAAGGGGTCAACAATTTCATTTTACCTGGATATACAATCAATACCCATGGTAATAGCAGTTATAAATTAAAAAAATAATAGTAAATAATAAAACAATAAAAATCAACCCATGTTGTAATGGGAAAACTGGCTATAACAGACCTCTCCAAAGTGCTAAAGAACAAATATATCAGTTTAAATACTAATGTGAACATGATCCATTCCATAGTCTTCTTTTTAAATGTTCCTTTTATGCTGGTTTACATACAAAATTCATAAAGGTCATATACATTGTTTTTCACACTGGATTGTAATTTCTTGCTATCTATCTGAAAGTTGTACAATGAATATGGAAGACTAAAGAAGAATTGATGTCTTTGAATTGGGGTGAAGAATTACTTGTTATTACTCCAAAATGTTTAGAACATTACAACTACAGGGAATTTCTAGAAACTTGGGTTATATTTAGAACAGATCATGTAACAAAACTAATGTACTGAATAACTGATGGACTACCAGAAGAATAGATAATCTTTGGACACAGTAAATTCAGAGTGCTTCTTGGAAGCAAAGATGGCAAAACTTCATCTCTCATATTTTGGCATGTTGTTAGGAGAGGCTATTTGTTGGAGAAGGCCATTAAACTTGGGAAGGTAGAAAAAGACCCTTAACCAGGCAGATTGACACAGTGATTGCAGCAATGAGCTCATGTGTGTCAGAAATTGTGAGACTGGCATAGGATAAGACAGGGTTCAGATCTTTTGTTCATAGGGTTGCTATGAGTCCTAGTTGATTTGACAGCACCTAACAACAAAAACACATCAGTGTAACAAGGAATATAATTGTTAATGTCAGATAGATCTTGCCTGAAAGTAGGATATATCAGGAAAATGTTTAATGGGATTTATTGACTGTGCAAAGGTATTTGACTGTGTGAATTGGTCATAAAAAATTATGGATCTATTATGGATGGTTAACAAATAAATCTGTCTTAGAGGTAGTGCAGCCTTAGTGGCAAGGATGGTGAAAATTTGTCTCATATAATTTGTACATGTTATCAGAAGAAGCCGGAGCAGGAGTGTCACCCACTTCCTAAACAACATGCCTCTGGAAACTGTATGATGTTTGAAAAATGATAGTTATTTAAAGGCTTCAGATCTTTTGTTCTTAAGGTTGCTATGAGTCGTGCTCAACTCTATGGCAATTAACAAACAATAACATCAGAAGAAGCCAGTCCTTAAAAGAAGATATCATGCTGGGAAAAGTAGAGGATCAGTGAAAGAGAGAACAACCTTCAATAATATGAATTGACATAATGACTGTAACAATGGATTTGAGCTTGTGGATCAAGATCATGAGAAGGGCACAGGACAGGGCAAAGTTCCAGTTAGTTGTTAAGAGGATTTCTATGAGTAAAAGTCTGCTCAAAGGCTCCTAAAAACAATGACAACTAAATCCATGACACATATTTACCTCCTCATGTTTATCTCCAGTTTACTTCCTCATATTTATTTCCGGGTACCAATCTAGGTATGTGATACAAAAGACAGGTCCCTTGATCCTGTAATTCTACTTTCGTCCTCTAGCATCTCCTCTTGGAAAGAAAAAGAGATTCCTCTGTGTCCTGTGCTAAACATTCTCTGTTTCTCCCCTCCTGATCTAGTTTTAGATAGCATAAACAGTTAAGTACTCTGTTGCTGAGGCTGTTGGGGTTCAAGTTCACCTAGAGACACTTCTGAATAAAGACTTGTGATCTGCTTCCACAACCTGAGCAAATTAAAACCTTGAGGAGCACAGTTCTACTCAAGCACATGTAGGGCTGCCAGGAATCAGAATCAACACCTAGACAACTGGTTGGTTTGATATACCTGCTTTAAATGTTAGAGATAAAGCCTTCCTCTGTGTTCCCTATAAGAATGACCTTTAAAACATTTTTGTTTGTTTGTTTTATACTGGTTTACTTAAAAAGATGGTAAAAAAAAGATTGTATATATTGTTTTTCACACTGGATCTTTCACATTTCCTTTACCCTTCAAATAGTGTGACCTTATGATTACCCCTCCCACCTTGACCATTCTCACCCCTCTCTTCCCCCACCCCCTTTGATCCTCATATACATTTTACTAGTTATAGTACTATTTCTAAAATAATGATCCTCTACAGTATTTGTCCTTATGGGACTGAGTTCACTTATCACTAACTCTCTGATCCCTCCCAAGTTAGGTCGTGATTTTCAAAATCATTGCTGTTGCATGTTGTTTAGTATTGCATTGTGTGAATGTACCATAATTTCTCAATCCATTTTATTATGGTTAGACATTTGAGCTGTTTCCATATTCTTTTGATGGTGAATGACACCACCATAAACATTGGTGTATAAATCTCTCTTTGTGCCTCAGTTCTAATTCTTTAGGTGTATTCCAGGCAATGGAGTAGCTGGGTCATATGGAATGACCTGGGGGTAAAACTCAAAAACATAAGGATCATAGAGATAAGATGAGATCGAGCTTAGCTGCCCTGTTGCTGTTGTTGTTGATTGTTATTGAGCAGAGCACTAACCATATTGACCTTATGAATGAAAGGCCTGAAGCCTTTCTATATTGATATTTATCAAAGTTCACTGAGTTTCCAGAGGCATGTTGTTTAAAAAGTAGATACCACTTCTACTTCCAAACCTGTCTTAAACTGGGAGCTCCATCAAACACTATCCATCATGGGTCTCCCCAATGGCACAAGGTTCAGCATCACAACAACTCCAGGTTACCCAAGGTTGACAGAAGAGTGCTGTACCACTTAAATGAATGTTCCTCCAAAATATAATATCAACCAACTTTTAATTCAAAGGCCCTCTCAAGGTCTTGTTGACTCTAAAAAAGAGGCTTAAATGAAAAAATAAATTAATTAACCAGCATAGTAACGACCTATAGAAATGATCCCTGAAGGTCTTGACATGTTTCAGCTAACAGACACTGCCCTGGACGTGCTCACCAAGTTGTGTCAAGAAATAAGGAAAACAACTACTTGGCCAACTGACTGGAAGATATCTATATTTGTTCCCATCCCAAAGAAGGGTGACCCTACAGAGTGTGGAAACTATAGAACAATCTCATTGATTTCATATGCAAGCAAGATTCTACTGAAGATTATCCAAAAACGACTGGAACAGCACATCAGCAGAGAACTGCCAGAAGTCCAGCAGAGAACTGCCAGAAAACCAGGCTGGGTTCAGAAGGGGTCGTGGTGCTAGAGATATTGTACCTGATGGATCTTAGCTGAAAGCAGAGAATACCAGAGGAATGTCTATCTGTGTTTCATTGGTTACACAAAGGCATTTGACTGTGTGGATCATAACAAACTGTGGCTGACTCTGAGAAGAATGGGAATCCCAGAACACTTGATC
>NW_006400184.1:366704-367335 GCF_000299155.1 Elephantulus edwardii | reverse complement strand
CCCGCCTCCTTCCTTCTTCAGTGAAGAGTGAGGAATGGAAATGACCCCAGGAGTAATCTTCACCATTCCTTTACCCTTGCTTTCATTGTAAAAATTTTGTCTCGTTAACTTCTTAATTTTCTTTGAAGGGTGGTATCTGCCATGACTGACTCAGGTTTCAGACTAACTTTTCTAACAAGGAAGGAGATGACTGTGGTGATTATGATGCTAAACATTCAAATGACAGCCTCCTCTCCTTTAGTACAAGCACTAGGAGTTACCAACATCCTGATCACTGACAGACTTCATTTTCCCTCAAGTGTTTGGCATCATGCAGACTGAGGTATTATGAGTTAATGTATCCCTTAAAATTAATCACTGAATTAGGTCCTTTGTTTATAGCTCATTTTAAAAATGTGAATTAAAGGTAGGCTAGTCTTATGACACTCTCAAATTTATTATTCCCACTTGATTGCTTGAGTAATTAAATACTTCAGTGAATAAACTTAGAATTTATTAAGTCTCATTTTCTCATGTTTCATATATTCGCAATTCACTCTTTCTTAGCAGTTTTAAAACAAGAAAATTAAGGTGTCTATGAAATTTTTTTATTATTAATTTATTTCTTTTTCATTTCAATGAACATCTACAG
>NW_006400184.1:359441-363894 GCF_000299155.1 Elephantulus edwardii | reverse complement strand
CGCACATTTCATTGTAGTATTTTGCTTTGTCATTCCGAGCAGCCTTTTGGAATCTTCTGTTCAGCTCTTTAGTATCTTGAATTCTTCCTTGTGCTTTGGTTTGTAGTAGAACTGTTAAAATGTAGTAGAACTGTAAAATGTAGTAGAAACTGTTAAAAAATAAAAGTAAAGAAAAAATTTAAAAAAGAGTCTTTGGTGGTGAAGAAGGAAGTTCAAGCTGCTTTGAAGGACTTTGCAAAAAGCAAGGCCCAGAAATTTATGGAGTACCAATTGTCATGTTTCAACAAACAGATGGGATGTGCTCACCAGGCTGTACCAAGAAATCTGGAGGACAACCACTTAACCAAGTGACTAGAAGAGATCCATATTAATTCCAATTTAAAAAAAATCGATGATCCAACAGTTGTTGTTATTGCCATTGAGACGCTTGCAACTCATAGTGACCCTGCGTACAAGAGCCCTAAACTTTGCTCTATCCTGTGCCAACTCTCTGACACACCTACTCCCACTACCTCAATCACTGAACCAATCTGTCTCATCGAGGGTCTTCCTTTCCTGTATTATCCCTCCACTCTCCCAAACATGATGTCACTCTCCAAGGACTGGTCCCTCCTTGCAATATGCCCAAAGTCAGACAAAGCTTCAGATTCCTTAACTTCAAGGAGCAGCCCAGCTTCACCCTTTCCAGGACAAACCTGTTTGTTCTCCTAGCAGTCCATGGTTATGTTCAACACTCTTCTCCAGCACCACAGTTCAAAGGCATCTGTTCTCTTTCTATCATCCCTGGTCACTGTCTAGCTCTCTGATGCATAGCATGCAATGACAAAGACTATAGCCTAGATCAGACACACCTTAGTCTCCAGCCTAATGGCATTGCTCTTCAGTACTCTGGAGAGGTCCGTCACAGCTGACTTTCCCAATGCATTTTGTCTCTTGATTTCCTGGCTGCTGTTACTAGAGTGTTTATTGTGGATCCAAGCACACTAAAACTGTTAACTGTCTCAATCTCTTCACCATCCATACCGATGCTGCCAATTGGCCTAATGGTGAGAATCTTTTTTTTTCTTGATGTTGAGCTTCAATCCGTTTTGAAGGCTGCAGTCCTTGACCTCCTGCAGTAAGCAGTTCAGGTACTCCTAAGTTTCAGCAAGCAAGGTTGCATCATTTGCACAACACAGGTTGTTGATGAACCTTCCACCAATCCTGATGCCACATTCCTCCTCGTACAGTGGCAATGCTTAAGGAGCCTTTGGGTAGAGTGTTAAATGATAGAAGCATTAAAAGAAGATGGAAGGAGTATGGAGTCACTGTACCAGAAAGAAATGGCTGACATAGAAGAATTTCATGAAATAGTGTAAGAGCAAGAGCCTGTGGTGATGAAGGAGGAAGTTCAAGTTGCTCTGAAAGAATTGGCAAAAATCAAGGCTCCAGGAGTTGATGGCATACTAATTGACATATTTCAACAAACAGAGGCTGCCTTGGAAGTGCTCACTAAGTTTTTCCAAGAAATCTGGAGGACAGCCACTTGCCCAACTGACTGAAAGAGATCAATATTTGTTTCCATTCCATAAAAAGAATGCTGAAATTATCGAACAATATCATTATTATCACATGCAAGTAAGAGTCTGCTGAATATTATCCAAAACCAACTGGAGCAACAGGTCAACAGAGAACTGCCAGATGTGCAGCCTGAGTTAGAAGAGGTTGTGGTACTAGGGATATTATAGCTAATGTTAAATTGATCTTGACAGAAATCAGAGAGTACCAGAGGAATGTTTATCTGTGCTTCATTGACTACATAAAGGCTTTTTTTTTAAAAAAAAGAGCTGTATTTTCTAAATTTTCCCCCCTCTTTTCATACAGTATTGAAAACAAAACACGGCACATTCACATTTTCCCGAGGAACTGTAAAGATGACCTCTACAGGGATAAATGTTGAAAAACGTTGAAGCTTCATCAAATGAAACTGAATACTCTCAAAGGGAGTAAAGGCTCGATCTGAGTGGTTTAGAACATATACTGCAATTTAATATAAGAGATGGTCATCTTAATATTTAATGATTTAAAAGAACTTTCCAGTCCAAGAATAAATCAAATTTCTGAATGCATTTGAGGCTACGTATATGTATACTTTGCAATCCTCAGGTGTTCATGCCACATATTCTCTCTCAGTAAGTCCTTTGATACTTTTCTTAATAACAACTGGACTTGTTAAGAATCGAGCCTTCAACTGCTGAGTTACCTCTGCTACTAATACATTGTGCTGCATCTTCTTTCTAGATTTCATCATCCAAACTATAGCAGCTTCTGTCTCATGCTTTCTGTCATCATCTACTTTCTGCCTCGTTTCTTTTCTTTCTGAGTCAGATTCACCTTGTTTGCAGCAACTGTTTGAATCTTGACTCTGTGTAGTTTGGATGTGAACGGATCGTTAACTGTAAATATGTGATAATTTTCTAGGTCCTCTGACTTGGTGAGAACCCACTGTGTTGGTTTGCCACAGGCCAGGGACTGCAGGGCTTTAACAAGTTCTTTCAGGAATCTCCTTCTTTCAGGAATTTCAGTCTCTTGTTTAATTTCCTCAAATGTGTATTTTCTCTATTATTAAAAAGTATTAATATAGTCATCTGGAAAGTGGTGGCTTGCAATATATGCTTCCCTGTATTAGATCCAGTGACTTGAGCACCTCCAACACCAACTTCAGATCCATCTTTTCTTTAACTGTCCTATAAAAGGTAGCATTGAGATCTGCAGAACTCATATGATGTTGGAGTATAAGCTGTTGAGCACTGCGCTTGGCTAAATAAAACCTTCAATTATTTCAAACACATGTCTTGGTGCTGGTAGGATGTTGCACTTTGGTGTGGCTGACTGGGTAGGCCAATATCCTGTCATGAGCACCCAGACTGTGTTGCCTGAATTCATCCATAGTTGTGTTTGAGATGCTCATAATCTAAACATTCCTCCCACTTTTGATATGAACTGACACTCACATTCTTTAACTTAGATATATTTTTTCCAGTCATCAGAAACATTTTTATTCATGAGAGGTGTCCTTGGCAAGTGTTGTTTATGATAACGTTCAACTAGGACCATTGCCTTATCCAGTATTGTTTCTACTTTTTGTTCTGTTAGCCCTTTGACTCTTTTTTTTAGCTTATCATCAATAAATAATGAGAGGTATTCTGGGGACCTGGAGTTGAGGTTGAGAAAATACTCAAAGTCATCTGCAATAATTTGTTTAAAGAGCCAGTCATTATTGAATGATTCCTGGAGGAAGCCATCAAATCTACTCTTCAGATCCAATAAGCCCTGGATATAATCAACAGGATTCTTGACTTCTCCTTCCTCAGAAACAAGGGCTTTACCTTGCTCCCTCAAATAGGAACTCATACACTCACACATTGTTTTCAAACCATTTGGCACACGATTAAATAACTTGTACATGCAAGCAAGGACTTCTGTCTTTCCATTTTTCAACATATGTACTAGTCCAAAATTCTCCATTTCAACTATAATCTTCATGTGCTTGGAAATTAGTTCCCTTTCAATTATCTTTACAATTGGCTCTTCAGTTGATTTGTCAAGGCAGTGCATCACCATTCTATTCATTATTTCTAGCTTCTACTTTCTTTATTATATGGAAGCACTATTTTCTGCTAAAAAATTTCTGGCTTTCCATCTGATAAAATTCTGCAGACATTTCCAAAAAATGAGCCTCAAAATCTTCTTCATAGACCAATCTTCCTTCAAGATCTAGTATTATTAACATTTGGCAAGCATTTCTTATTGCGTCTCTGTCTAAAACTTCTCCTTTCTGATCTCTTGAAATCATATCCAGCAGAATCTGCCGCAGATGATCTCTAATAAAGCAATAACAAACAACTTGATCTCGGAAAAGAATTAATCCCAAATTGTAGACATTCTCCACGTTATTCTGCTGCACATATACATTAGTGTGTCTCTAATCATCACCATAGCTGTTTGATGATCATTTCAAGCTTGATTTAGCGTTTGAAGAAAGTTGTTATTCAATTAGTTTAGTGCATCTTCTCACACCTATTATTTATGAGATGCTACATAACAACTTCTTAGTCCAGTGTAGAGCTTTCCTCCATGTTTATGCAAAACCATTGTATATCCATTTCTATAGAGCTCCTCAAAACTTAGACCACTGTTATTTTTACTCTGGATTTCTTGAATTGCGTTATTCAGAAGGTCCCAAATGCTGTTAACATATTTTTCATCCATGGTCATCAGAAAAGCCCGGAATCGCATCCTGGTGTCCTTCCTGCTGCTAGTGCCTTTGCTCAGATTCCATATGGTGCTCCTCCCCTTCTGGGCGGTGGCTTCAGGTCACACTGCGAGGTGTCGGTGTCACATTGAAGGAGGGCGGGCGGGCGAGGGGCGACACTGGGTGGCGGCGGCGCCACCCTGGGCTGGCCTGGCAGGC
>NW_006400184.1:354884-359341 GCF_000299155.1 Elephantulus edwardii | reverse complement strand
TGGAGCCAAGCAGACTAAAGTTGTTAACAATCTCAATCTCTTCACCTTCATCCTGATGCTGCTCCAAATACAAAACAAAAAACAACAAAAAAACTTGAACATAGAAATTCCATATGACCAGTTATTCCACTGCTAGGAATATTGTTATTATTAGGTGCCATTGAGTTGAATACAACCCAAAGTGACACTATGAACAACAGATCTGAACCCTGTCCTATCCTGTGCCATCCTTATACTCCCTGACACACTAGAGTCCATTTTGGTAGTCATTGTGTCAATGCACCTGATTGAGGTTTTCCCTCCCCTTTACTGACCCTTTGTCTTTTCAAGCATCACATCCCTCTCCAAGAAGTAGCCCCTCCTAGTAACATGTCCGAATTATGTGAGGCAAAGCTGTATCATCTTTGTCTCCAAAGAGCAATCTGGCTGCACTTTCTCCGTGTCTTATTTGTTCTTTAAGCAGACCATGGGATGTTCAGCACTCTACTCCAACACCACAGTTCAAAGACATCAATTGTTTTGCTTTCATCCTTGTTCATTGTCTGATTGTCAGAAGTATAGCAAATGATCAGAAAAACCATGGTCTGAATCAGACATACCTTGGTCCTCAAACTGACACCATTATACCTCAAT
The DNA here is from genome assembly GCF_000299155.1 of Elephantulus edwardii. Lineage (NCBI taxonomy): Eukaryota > Metazoa > Chordata > Mammalia > Macroscelidea > Macroscelididae > Elephantulus > Elephantulus edwardii. The sequence goes on along the minus strand of NW_006400184.1, from coordinate 358,708 downwards.
AATTTGGAGAGGTCCCTGACTGAATATTTTCCAACGCTGTACATCTCCTGATTTCCTGACTGCTGGTACCAAGAGTGTTAATTGTGGATCCAAGTAAGAAGAAATTGTTGACAGTTTTAATCTTTTCCCCATCTATCATCATATTGTCTATTAGTCCAGTGATATGAATCTTTGTCTTCTTGAAGTCGAGATACAATATATATTAAAGTTTGTATTCTTTGATCTTGTGAAAAAAGTGCTTCAAATCCTCCTCACTTTGAGCATGCAAGATTATGTCATCTGCACAACACAGGTTGTTGAAGATTCTTCCTCCAATCCTGGTGTTTCATTCTTCTTCATAGATTGAATTACTCTCAAATAATTTGCTCAGCATACACATTGAATAGGTATGGAGAGAGAATATAACTGACCCTCTCTCTTCTTAATTTTAAAACATGTGGCAGGATATCAAGATATTATCCACGAAGAAAACATAATGAATTTACAAGACAAAGGACTAAAAAAATACAGAGATGGGTGTTAGAACAAACTCTGAATTACACTAGAGCACTGAGAAGCCAATGCAAAGAGAAATAAGAAGGAAATTAAGGAGCTGAAGAGAAGATTTCAAAGGACAGCTTGGGAAGACAAAGCAAGGTATTAGAATAAAATATGAAAAGAGCTGGAGTCAGAAAATGAAAATGGACAAACTTGCTCGGCATTTCTTAAGCTGAAGGAACTGAAGAACAAATTCAAGGCTTGAGTTGCAATACTTAAAGATTCTATGGGCAGAATATTGAATGACTCAGAAGCATCCAGAGGAAATGGAAGGAATATACAGTCTTTGTACCAAAAAGAATTGGCTGACACAGAATTATTTCATGAAACAACATATGATCAAGAGAAAATGGTGCAACCATTCAAAAAACTGAACATAGGAATTCCATATGACCCAGCTATTCCACTACTTGGAATTTACCCTCAGAATATGAGAACTGAGGCACAAACTGAGACTGGCACACCAATTTTCATAGCAGCATTATTCACCCTCGTAAGAACATGGTAACAACTCACATGTCCAACTACAAACGAATGTTGTGTTGTTGTTATGTGCTGTTGAGTCGCTTGCGACCCATAGCGAACCTATGTACAAAAGCTCTAAACTCTGCTCTGTCCTGTGCCAATTGCACTGTCTCCGATACACCCATCCAGATTTCCCCAGTCACTGAATCAATCCATCTCAAAGAGGACCTTCCATTCCTGCACTATCCGTCCACCCTGCCAAGCATGATGTTCCTCTCCAAGGACCACTCCCTCCTTAAAACATGTCCAAAGTATGTTAGAGCCTCAGAATCCTTGCCTCGAAGGAGCCTCCTGGTTTAACCCTCTTCAGGATGAATTTGTTTGTTTTCCTAGCAGTCCATTATACCCTCAGTACTTTTCTCCAGCACCACAGCTCAAAGGCATCAATTCTCCTTCTCTCCTCCCTAGTCATTGTCCAACTCTGATGCATAACAAGTGATTGCAAAGACCATGGCCTGTATCAGACGCACCTTCATCTCCAGAGAGAGACCATTGCTCTTCAGAACTTTGGAAAGGTCCCTAACAGCAGACTTTCCCATGGCAATATGTCTTTTAATTTTCTGGCTACTGGTGCCAAGAGTGTTGACTGTGGAGCCAAGCAAACTAAAGCTGTGAACAATCTCAATCTCTTCGCCATCCATCCTGATGCTGCCAGTTGGTCCAGGGTGAAAATCTTTGTCTTCTTGACATTGAGCCTCAATCCATACAGAAGGCTGCAGTTCTTGACCCTCTGTACCAAGTGCTTCAGGTCCTCCTCAGTTTCAGCAAGCAGGGTTGTGTCACCTGCATAACACAGATTGTTGATAAATCTTCCTGACATCCCCCCTCCATTTCTTCTCATAGAGCCCAGCCTCTCAGATAATCTGTTCTGCATATAGGTTGAAAAGGCATGGAGACAGGACACATCCCTGATGTACATCCCTCCCAATTTTAAACCATGCAGTGTTTCCTTGCTCTGTTCTGACGGCTGTCTCTTGGTCCAAGTATAGGTTTTGCATTAGCACGATCAAGTGTTCCCATTCTTTTCAGAGTCAGCCACAGTTTGTTATGATCCACACAGTCAACCGCCTTTGTATAATCAATGAAACACAGATAGACATTCCTCTGGTATTCCCTGCTTTTAGCCAAGACCCATCTAACATTAGCTGCAATATCCCTAGTTCCATGACCTCTTCTACTCCAGCTTGGACTTTCGAAATTCTCTGCTGATGTGCTGTTCCAGTCGGTTTTGGATAATCTTCAGTAGGATCTTGCTTGCGTGTGAAATCAATGATATTGTTCTGTAGTTTCCACACTCTGTGGGTCACCCTTATTTGGGATGGGACAAATATAGATCTCTTCCAGTCAGTTGGCCAAATGGTTGTTCTCCAGATTTCTTGGCACAACTTGGTGAGCACATCCAGGGCAGTATCTGTTAGCTGAAATACGTCAGTTGGTAAACCATCTATTCCTGGGGCCTTGTTTTTTGCTATTTCCTTCAATGCAGCCTGAACTTCTTCCTTCATCAGTGTAGGCTCTTGCTCATATGTTGTTTCATGGAATTCTTCTGTGTCTACCAATTCCTTTTGATACAGTGACTCAGTATATTCTTTCCTGGATTATTTAGTAGTCTGCCGAAAGCATCCTTGATTATAGCAAATCGAGGTTTGAATTTGTTCTTCAGTTCCTTGAGGTTAAGAAATGCTGAACGAGTTTAAACTTTTGATTTTCTGACTCCAGCTCCTTTCACATTTCATTGTAAAATTTTACTGTGTCATCCCGTGCTGCCTTTTGAAATCATCTATTTATCTCTTTATTATCTTGAATTCTTCCTTGTGCTTTGGCTTCTCTGTGCTCCAGTGCAATATTCAGAGTCTCTTCTGACATCTATTTTGGTCTTTCCTTCCTCTTCTGTCTTTGCAATGACCATTTGCGCTCTTCCTGGATGATATCCTTGATATCCTCCCATAACTCATCTGGTCTTCGCTCATTAGTGTTCAAGGCCTCAAACGTGTTCCTGAGATGGTTCTGAAATTCAGGTGGGATAGACTCAAAGTCATATTTTGGTTTCAGTGGGTATGGTTTAATTTTCATCAACTTCAGCTTGAACTTACATATGAGTCGTTAGTGGTCTGTTCCACAATCAGCTCTGGCCTAGTTTTCACAGCTGATACTGAGCTTCTCCAGCATTTCTTTCATCAAATGTAATCGATCTGATTCCTATACATACCATCAGGCGAAATCTATGTCTATGACCCACGTTTATGTCTCTTAAAAACCATATTTACAATGAATAAGTCATTGATTGTGCAAAATTCAATCATTCTCTTTCCAGCTTCATTTCTGTCCCCGAGTCCATATTTTCCAGCTACTGAATCTTCTTGTCTGTTCCCAGCTTTTGCATCCCAGTCACCCATTATACCAATGCATCTTGATTGCATGTTCGATGGATATCCGACTGTAAAAGTTGGTAGAAATCGTCTATTTCCTCTTTTTTTGGCTCTGGTTGTTGGTGCATATATCTGAGTGATAGTGGTATTAACTGGACTTCCTCGTATGTGTATGGATATTATCCTGTCACTCACAATATTGTACTTCAAGATGGATCTAGAAAGGACTTTCTTTTTTTTTAAATACTTTTTTTATTGGGAAAAACATATTGGGGGTACAAGGAGGTGAGGGTTGGGGGCAGAAGGGTGAGAATGGGCCAGGATGCAGTTGCAGAGCTGCACAGTTTGGTCGGTGGGGGGAGCAGGTGAAGGAAATGATGAGGGTCCAGTGGG
>NW_006400184.1:343986-348505 GCF_000299155.1 Elephantulus edwardii | reverse complement strand
GCTGTGTGGATCACAACAAGTTGTGTCTGCCTCGGAGAAGAATGGGAATCACAGAACTTTTGATTGTGCTTATGTGAAACCTATACTTGGACCAGAGGCAGTCGTCAGAACAGGGCAAGGAGACACTGAATGGTTTAAAATTGGGAAGGGGGTCCACCAGGGATGTATTCTGTCTCCATACCTTTTCAACCTGTATGAAGAACAGACCATTCGGGACGCTGGGCTGTACAAGGAAGAGAAGACGATCCAACAGAGTACGGGAATTATTAAATGATATCACTAATACCACACACAAGCAAAATCCTGCTGAGGATCATCCAAAAAATGACGAGAGCACTACACTGACAGAAAACTACCAGAAATGCAAGCTGGGTCTAAATAAGTCCGTGGCACTAGAGGTATCTTCACAAATGACAGATGGATCTTAGCTGAAAGCAGAGTACGAGAAGAATTCCTATCTGTGTTTCATAGACTATGCAAAGGCATGTGACTGTGTGTATCACAAATTGTGGCTAACCTTGATAAGAGTAGGAATCCCAGACACCTGATTGTGCTTATGCAAAACCTATACTTGGACCAGGAAGCAGTGCTCAGAACAGAACAAATCAGGAGAGGAGGGTGTCCGAAATATGTTCTTTCTCCATACCTTTTCATCTATATGTGATCATTTAAGAGGTTGGCCTTTATGAGGAAGAATGTGCCAGCAGGATTGGAGGAAGACTCATCAACAGTAGATGACATAATTTTGCTTGCTGAACCTGAGGGGGGTCTGAAACATTTGCTTCAGAGGGCTTAAGATTGTAATCTGCAATTTGGATTGAAGTTTAATACCAAGAAAATGAAAGTTCTCATCACTGGGCCAATTGGAAGCATCATGATAGATAGAGAAAAAATTGAGATTGTCAAAATTCCAGGTTGCTTGATTCGACAATTAACATTCTTGGCATCAGCAATCAGGAAATTAAAAGATTAATTGCATTAGGAAAATCTGCTCTCAGGAACCCCCTCGGAGTGCTAAAGAGCAGCGATGTCAGTCTGTAGACTAAGGTGTGCCTGATTCAAGCCACAGTCTTCTCAATTACCTATTAGGCATCAGAGAGTAGGACAATGACAAAAGATGACAGAAAATTAATTCATGCCTTTGAGTTGTGGTGCAGGAGAAGAGTATTGAACGTACCCTGGATGGCCAACAAAATAAATAGGTGTCTTTCAGAGACCGTGAAACCAAGTTGCTCATTGGAGGCAAGGATTTTGAAGCTCTGTCTTACATACTTTGGACATGTTGCCAGGAGTGACCAGTCTCTGGAGAAGATACAATGCTTAGATGGGTAAAGGGACAGCGAAGGGAAGGAAGACCCCAGATGAGATGACACAGTAACTGCAATGAAGAGGGTAGGTGTGGCAGAGACAATGAGACTGTCCCAGGATAGAGCAAGTTTCAGACCTATTGTGCATAGGGTTAATATGAGTTGTGGTTTACTTGACAGGACATAACAACCATAACAGTGTTCCCTTGTTCTGTTTGTAAAACAATCTCTTGGCCTAGCTATAGATTTCACTGGAGCACAGTTAAATGTTCTGGGATTCCTATTTTCCTCAATATTAGACATAACTTATTATGATCCACACAGTCAAGTTCCTTTGCATGGTCAATAAAGTATAAATAGACATTTTCCCTGATATTGTTTACTTTCAGGCACTTAAATAACTGGCTAGGAATATACCCCAAGTAAATTAGAACTGAGACACAAGGGATGATTTGTAGACACGAATGGAGATTTGTATATCAGTGTTCACAGCAGCATTAATCACCATTGTAAGAACATGGAAACAGCCCCACTGTCCAACACAAATGAACGGGTTGAGAAATTGTGGTACATTCACACAGTGGAATACTACATAGCACTCAGGAACAAGATTTCAAAGGAAATGGGAAAGAGCCAGTGTGAAAAACAATGTATGTGAACTTCGTAAGTAAACCAGTATAACATAAAAGTTTTATTTATTTATTTATTTATTTTAAAAAGAGTGGATCATGACAAACTATGGCTAACATTGAGAAGAATGGGAATTTCAGAACACATAAATGTGTTCATATGAAATCTATGCCTAGACCAGGAGTAAAATGGTTGAAAATCAAGAAGAGTGTGTATCAAGATTGTTTCTTTTCTCCATACCTATTCAATCTATATTCTGAGCAAATTATTCATGAATTATATAATTATATTCATGTATTATATAATAGGAATGCAGCATCTGGATCAGAGGAAGATTCATCAACAACCTGTGCTATGAAGATGACACTGTCTTGTTTGCTGAATGTAAGGAGGGCCTGAAACTCTTGTTGCAGGAGATCAAAGACTACAGCTTTCAATATGCATTACATCTCAACAGCAAGAAACAAATGTCATTACAACTGGGCCAGTAGGCAACATCATGATAGATGGAGAAACAATTGAAACTGTTAATGATTTCCTCTTACTTATAGCCACAATCACCACCCCTTGGTACCAGCAGTCAGAAGATCAGATGAATTGTTTTGGGCAAGTCCACTGTTAGGGTCCTCTTCAAAATACTGAAGAACACAATGTCAATTTGAAGACTAAAATTCACCTGACTCAAGCCTTGATCTTTTCAGTTATTTGCTATGCAATTGAAAGCTGGACAAATAATAAAGATGACAGAAGAAGAATTGATGCCTTTGAGTTGTGGTATTGGAGAAGAAAGAGAGTACTGAATATCCTGTTGATTGCCAAAATAATGAGCAGATAAGTCTTGGGAAAAGTGCAGCCAGAGTGCTCCTTAGAGGCTGAATGATAAGACTTCATCTTTCATATTTTGTACACATTGCTAGGAGAGACTATTCCTTGAAAAAGGACATCATGCTTGGAAAGTTGGAAGGTCAGAAAAAGAGAGGAAGATCCCAATAAGAATAACTGACATAAGCAACTATAGCAATAGGCTCAAGTGTACCAGAGATGATAAGGATGACACAGGCTAGGATAGGGTTTAGGTCTATTGCTTATGAGGGTTGCTATGATTTGTGCTTTATTTGTTGGCACCTAAGAACAAGAAGAATGGATGTCAGCTTCCTCTTCCGTCCATATCACTCGTACCAAAGAGAGTGCCTTCCTTGGAGGTGAGGAGAGACATGTATGGATTCCAATCTGCCTTGTGAGTTCTAGCTCAATTTTGCAGATTTTGTTGTAGGCTTGCTTTTTCTACCCTTCATGTTTGTCTTTCCCTGAGTGGATCAGGTTCTAGCTCCAGACTCAGAAACCGCCCTCTCACAAGGGTTGTACAATCACTTCTTGAAATTTCAGAAGGAAGATTCTCTGTAGTATAATAGCTATATTCCAAAACTCAGCTTTTCTTAGCACACCCTGACTGAGACAGCAGATAAGTGAGCTACCACAAGCATGAAACTTAGATCTTGCAAGTTTTGGATTGAAGGAAAGGATCTTTTATTTTGATCTCTGATTAAAAAAAAGAAAAGTCTAGGCAGTGTCAAGATGGCCCCAGTATGGGACATTTGCCCACTGCTATATCTATCACTATGGCTGAGGAAGGCTGGGGGTTTTTGTTAAATAATGTTGTGGAAAGCCTTTGGTTCCTACAAAGTGGGAGAAAAAGCAATGGACATTCAGTCAAAAGCAAAGGTCTACTCCTTTTCTCTTGTTAGAAGTGATGCTGCACTGTTGGAGAGTACAAAAAGAGATGCAATCCCTCTGCAAAGGAGAATGCCATGCCCAGTTTATACGCTTGGCATTCTTTGCATTTTGTCGTTGTCAATTACCATCAAATAAGTTCCAACAGAATGGAAAAGCTGGTTTGGTGCTCTCATCATTGATATTTATGTTTCAGTCTATTCTTAGAGTTCATCTCCTAGCACTGTTTCAGATAATATTCTGCTCAATCTGTTAGATTTTCATGGACTAATTTCCAGAAGGGAGCTCTAGTGTCATAGTCTGTAGGCAATCACAGTGCTAAGCAGAAGGCTTCATGTTCAAATTTGCCAATGGCTCTAAGGGAGAAAGACAAGCAAGTTCTATGTGATTTACAGCCTCAGTAACTCAATGATGGAACAGCTTTGAGGTGGTCCCAACTCCACAAGTGAGTAAATTTTCAGAAGTAAATCACTAGAGTTTAATCTTATTTTCTAAACCGTCTTAATATAACCAAAACAAAAAAATCAAACCTGCCCCATAGGGTTTCCAAAGGTTGTGATTGTTGTATAAACAGATTGCCAAATTTTTGTCCTGCAGATTGTTTTGAATTTCAAGTTGTTCTTCTGTAGGTAGGTTGGAATCAACAACCTTTTGTTAGCAGGCATGCACTTAACTACACCACCAACAAGGTTCCTCTTAGTGTTGTGGCTCTTAGACTCTCCATCATAGGTGACCCAGCTTGAAGTATCGGTGATATTCAGCAGGAAGTAGCTAAGAGAATACGCCATCCCCTTTTCCTTATGAATCAGGGTGAAGTCTCTCTCAGGGAGGAGTGATAGGGAATGGCGTAT